>NC_142928.1:22409365-22416865 GCF_046866305.1 Octopus bimaculoides
ATAGAGAAATTAAGGCAAATAGACCAGATATAGTTGTCAAAGATCATGAAGGAAAAAGATGCCTTCTAATTGATGTTTCAATACCAGCAGATGACAACGTTTCTCTAAAAGAAATGGAAAAACTTTCAAAATACAAAGACCTGGAAATAGAGATAACTCGAATGTGGAATCTAAAAACAGAAACAATTCCTATCATAGTAGGTGCCTTAGGTATAATAAAAAAATATTCAGACAAATACATAACAAAAATAGCAGGACTTACAAATATATATAACATACAGAAAATTGCACTACTGGGTACTGCACACATTCTACGCAAAACACTTTCAATACAGTAAACATAAGAGCACCACAGCAAACCACAGCACATACCCAAGGCGCACAGAGCTGCGCTCGGTAGTGAAGTGAAAGCATGTTATAAAAATAAAACTACTGAATAATAATAATAATAATAATAATAATAATAATAATAATAATAATAACAACAACAGCAGCAGCAGCAGCAGCAGCATTAGTCAGTGTGGTAGAAGAAAAAAAATGCTTTATCTTTACCTGTTCCCATGTCAACAACTTTTGTGGATCTCAGTGTTGGTTCACGCAAAAAATTTTCTGAATCCCTTGTATCATCATATCTCCAGGCTGATGGTGCAAACAAAGGTAGAGTTTTATTAAAAGGTAAGAACCTCATCCAGTTTGGATAATGGCAGTTGTTATCAAAAAATATGGAACTTCCATTGACAAGGTTAGGGTGAGAGTTAACATTAGCTGTGACACTCATATAGAGATACAACCATCCAGGCAGATTAACAAAATCCTTTGATCGATTAAACCTTTGCAGGATGAAACTGTGAAAGTAGGCTCTATTTAATGCTAAATTGTGCAGATGAACTAATCCAGTTCTGTTGCGATAGAAAACTTTGCTCAAGAGTTGGTTGTATCGTGGTATCTGTGAAACACTGTCTTGACGCAGGAGAAGATCAGCTTTCTGTTTTGAATGGCAGTTCTCTTTAGTGATACGTTTCATATAGCTATCAAGGTGATCAAACTTGTCTTCTTTCTGCCAGTCCCATAGTGAGCTCTGACTAAGTCTTATTGTTCCTATGATGAGAAGCAAACTGTACAGGGTCAGAAGAGATGCTGAGCCAAAGAACTTATATCTTATCGACATATTTCAAGCAAAATACCCAGCACTTCTGTAGCTGGTGAATATCTGCAAAAGACAAGTGTTAGTATGTAGGCAAAAAAAAATTTCCTTCTTGCTAGAGCTGGAAATGGGAAGATTAATGGTTATTTAAGAACAAAACAGTGTTAATTCTAACCTAAGCAGAGTTAAGTAAATATCAAAATTAATCACAGAACCTACACTAAACTTCATCATTAATGCAAAAAATATGAAACCATTTATCACTAATTAATGGTTTCATATTATTTGAACTGAAAAGACTGATAATAAAAAAGGAAAAAAAAAAAAAACCCACACTATAGTCATCATTTGTGAGTATGTATGATTTTGTTGCATGTACCATACTTTTGGTAATTACTTCAGATGCCTATGTAGTAATAAGCAAACACAGGCACACTTTCAGATACCTCATCCCTGACCTAATAAAACATGAAGGAAGTGACAGCTGGAGAGACATAGGTCTACACCTGCATGGGGTTGGTACTCATTCTCAACTGACTACTCTGGAGCAACATGAAATGAAGTACCTTGCTCAAGAATATAACGCACTGCCCAGTCCAAGAACTGAACTCATTACTTTATGATTCTGAGCCTAGTGGTTAAGGTGTTGGACTCATGCCTTCACAACAAATTATATATCTTTTATATTATATAGTAGCTCAGCTTGTGATTTCATACCCACCTGCACATATTTCTGGTACTAAACATTTTCATTCCTTATTTCTTCATTGCCCACAAGGGGCTAAACATAGAGGGAACAAACAAGGACAGACAAAGGAATTAAGTTGATTACATCGATCCCAGTGCGTAACTGGTACTTAATTTATTGACCCTGAAAGGATGAGAGGCAAAGTCGACCTCGGCGGAATTTGAACTCAGAACGTAATGGCAGATGAAATACTGCTAAGCATTTTGCCTGGCATGCTAACGTTTCTGCCAGCTTACCGTCTTTGAAATTTTCATTTCTATTATTGTATTTTATCTGAAGATTAATTATGTGGGATCAGCCAACATTCTATCCCAAGATATAGTTATCTCTAATTCATATTGAAATCATATTATCCTCCAACACTTATGAAAGGATTAGCTAAATTCCTTAGATGGAAGTAAGAGTAGAAGGATTAATAATACTGATTTCAAATTTTGGCACAAAACCAGCAATTTTGGGAGGGGGTAAGTTGATTAAATCGACTCCAGTATTCAGCTGGTATTTATTTTATCAACCCTGAAAGAATGAAAGGTAAAGTTGGCCTCAGTGGCATTTGAACTCAGAATGTATAGGTAGACAAAATGCAACTAAGTGTGTGAACGATTCTGCCAGATTGCTAAAAAAAAAAAAAGTAAAGTTACCTTTGTGACTTTAATATTCTTTGATATTCTCTTTGTAACTTTAATATTCTCCCAAAGAGCCTGAGGGACCTACACAAAGTGGATGTAGGTGCTTTCAAATCAAAACTGGACCTCTTCCTGTTGAGAGTCCCAGATGAACCTACCTCGCGGTGGAAAGTGCAAATGAGGGTAGCAACATCAAACTTCCTTATTCACGAAATGCCACATAACAGAGGAAGCTCTCAATAACAACAGTGTAGCAAAATGGCGGTGCCCCAGCATGGCCACAACTTTGAACTGAAACTGATAAAACAATTTGTGAGTCATGTGGGTTGGTTTCTTGGTTTCCATGGTGTACAAATCCCCCATCTGGATGGGACGCCAGTCCTTTGCAGGATTACTCATTTTTGTCAGCTGAGTGGATTGGAGCAACATGAAATGAAATGTTTTGCTCAAGAACACAACATATTACCTGGTCCAGGAATTGAAACCACAATGTTACGATCATGAGTCCTGCCCTAGAAGGATTAATAATATTAACTCCATACATCTGAGTTTTTTCATAGCAAGGTATAATGATATTTATACCTCTAAAACTATTTTCCTAACAGGTAGTCGCAGGAGTGACTGTGGGATAAATAGCTTGCGTACCAACCACATGGTTCTGGGTTCAGTCCCACTGCATGGCACCTTGGGCTAGTGTCTTCTACTGTAGCCTCAGACCGACCAAAGCCTTGTAAGTGGATTTGGCAGACAGAAACTGAAAGAAGCCTGTTGTATATGTGTGTGTGTGTGTGTTTGTGTGTGTGTGTTTACACTATATATCATTTTGACCTGGCTATTTACAATGCTTGTTAAATTACCACAAGAAAACAAAATAATGACAAAGTTGTTTTACTAAACACTTCATTATTTTCAAAATTAATTGAAACAAACGCAATAAATTTCATTAGAAATGTGGTAACAAAAGGGTTAACAAGGACATTGTTTGATTTGATATATTGGTGATTCTCTATGTAATTTTCTTGAGTTATATGCAGGATTTTTTATTTTGTTACTTATATAAGAATAGAACAGATCTTAATACAATAGAGTCAATTTTAATTACATTAAAAAATCAACAAGATCATTAAAATTTTAGTTTCCAAATGACAATTTATGATTTGGAGTTTTGCAGTGATAAGAACAACATCATCATCAAATTCTGATTAATGTTTCGAGCACCTTATTCCTTTTCTTGCCATATTTCTGTTGAAATATATTATATGTGTTTCAATTAATTTTGGAAATAATAAAGAATTTAGTATAATAGCTTTGCCAACCCAGGTTAACCCTGTCGTATATATATATATATATATATATATATATATATATATATATATATATATATATATATATATATATATATATATATACATATATACATATATATATATATATATATATATATATATATATATATATATATATATATATGTATGTATGTGTGTGTGTGTGTGTGTGTGTTTGTGTGTGTGTGTGTGTGTGTGTGTTTGTGTGTGTGTGTGTGTGTTTGTCCCCCCACCATCGCTTGACAACCGATGCTGGTGTTTTTACGTCCCCGTAACTTAGCGGTTCGGCAAAAAGAGACCGATAGAATAAGTACTAGGCTTACAAAGAATAAGTCCTGGGGTCAATTTTCTCGACTAAAGGCGGTGCTCCAACATGGCCGCAGTCAAATGACTGAAACAAGTAAAAGAGTAAAAGAGTACAAGCACTATTTTGCATCTAGTTAACCTTTATTACAGTAAATGAACCAAATACAACTGTCCTCAAATAAGGACAATGGATTAATATGGATTAACACAAAATTTTGATGAAAGGTTTTAATTTTGATGTCATTAAACCAGGAAGTTTAAATTATAAAACTGGGGGTTAATCTAAGACAAGTTGATATCAAAAGGAAATTAATAAAAAAAAAAATGCATTTTTTAAATGATATTTTAAGAAATAAAAAAAATTATATTCACAATAATTCTATCATTAAGACTGATTTAACCTACAAGAACATCTTTTACTATATCTTTTATTTGTTTTGGTTATTGGACTGCAGTCATGCTAGGGTACCACCTTGGAAAACTACTGGCAGCAGTGGAATTCGAATCAACACCGAATAAACTGATACCTTAAACCAGCATCTTAGATTTCTTGGCCACACTACTATTTGCTACCAAGAATGTTTAAAATGATAACCTGGAAGTGAAGTGTAGTTCAAGGAACTTACCTCATTTCACTGTTGAATAATAGCAAAATCTTTGGTAAAATCCGGTATTCTTTAACACATTCTCTAATAACATTCATGCCATATTGTTTGATGATCAAACTATGCAAAATATTTTTACATAGCAACAAACAGGTGAATCAAATGATAGAAGCTTACACTCGATATATTCACGAAATGCATATTTCAGAATTTTACATTGAATTTCATTGTGACAGAACACTGCATTTAGGTATTTCCTTTCACACAATGGAGCCACCTGAATGACTGAACAAGTATATAGTATTTGCGTGTTTCCCTCTCACTCTGTGTCATCCCCCTCAACTCCACCAAAAACTTCCTCTACTGATTACAATTGTCTTTTCCTTAAACTCTGAGTTAATCCATGTATTGTCTAAGTGTAGAAATCGTCCTGCTCCTGGATGTCACGTACTGGGTGTGTACACAATGCGAACAGCCTAGGTTAACCATTGTTATGAGATATTGATATGTTTTGTTGCTTGCTGTTTGCACAGACTCATGTTTACATGACAGAAGATATATACACATATATATATATATATATATATATATATATATATATATATATATATATATATATATATATATACATATATATATATATATATATATATATACACACACACACACACACACACGCGTGTGTGTGTGTGTATGGATTTATACATAGACACATGTATAAATTATGTTTCAATTATTAGTAGTAATAACAAGAAATATAACAGGTATATATTGTAAATAAAAACTAATGGAGAACCTGCGTTTTGCCTAATACTTCTTTATTCGACTGCTGGAGCTTTAGCAACATGAAGAATAAGAAATTAATGGGAGAAAGGCGATATCCAACAGATATCCAGAACCTTGCCTCCCATTATAAGTCAATATTTTCTATTGGAAGATATTTAAAGGAAGCCACAACTTCACTGAGAATGTTTTTCTCTACACTGTATATCATGTTGACCTGGCTATTTACAATGCTTGTTAGATAACCACAAGAAAACAAAAGTATACTTTTCTCTCTCATGTGACCAAGAAACCTTCTCCTCTTCTAAAGTTGTTGAGTTCTTTTTTTATTTCTTTAACAAGAAGATTTCTTCTAACTTCATGGAATACTTCTACTTATCATTCTTCAACTAGATGATTTTGTAAATAGCATTACCACCAATAAAACTACCATAACTGCTATTCATTTTGCTTCCAGCTCCACACATCTCTTGAACTCCCCTTCTTATTGCAAAGTAATAAGGTTAACAATTCTGACATGTCCTTTCCATTATTCTCACCCAATATACTTCAGAACTATTTATTATCCTCATGAAACTCTGAAATATTTAATCCTCTGGAATCCTACTGCATCAGAATATCTCATACTCTTGATAATCTCATCAAAAACAATGGTGTTGCTCCTGACTTAGCAAAGCCCTCAGACTTATCTAACTTCTTAATTCCTTTGTTAACTTCCTTACCAATCATCTCTTAATAGGAAGGTTTCTTGTAGAACCAGTCAATTACATCAAGCATCGGTAACACTCTCTTCCCATATTTTATTAACCAAGGTCTCAAGTTTATTTCTCATAATTTACTTCATCATCATCATCATCGTTTAACGTCCACTTTCCATGCTAGCATGGGTTGGACGATTTGACTGAGGACTGGTGAACCAGATGGCTACACTAGGCTCCAATCTGATTTGGCTGAGTTTCTACAGCTGGATGCCCTTTCTAACGCCAACCACTCCAAGAGTGTAGTGGGTGCTTTTACGTGCCACTGGCATGAAGGCCAGTCAGGCGGTACTGGCAACAGCCACGCTCAAAATGGTGTATTTTACGTGCCACCTGCGCAGGAGCCAGTCCAGTGGTACTGGCAATGATCTCGCTCGAATGACTTGTACATTAATAACATTCTCACTTTTACTTTTAACAACTCACACTCCTATGAAGATGATAACAAGCTTTCATTTATCAATTTTCCCACATAGTCATTATCCATATACAGTCTTGACATTTCATGGAAGACCAGCACTGCTTCTATGAACAGTTATCTTGAAAGCATTCTCCAATAGTTACGACAATCTTGCCTTCTTTAGCAGCACTAAAGCTCAAACTGTAAACACATCAAGGAACTCAACCATCTCTAGTCATGTACAACACAACTAAAATCTTGAGAATTTATACAAATGCCAAGTTCCACAGTATCTAATGATTTTTAATAGTGCCAACATTTAAATGCCACAGACTAGATAACCTCTTCCAAAATATAATTTAGTTTGAGTAATATAATCATGTGAATGACCAACATGTTAACAAGGCCCACATATATTGAATTGTGCAGTTGTTGTTTCTACACACAAATATTTTAGACTGTATTAAAAATAAGCCATTAAGCTGAACAGGAAAAATTTGCAGACAAACTACAATCACTGATCTACAGATATGCTGTTTCTGTTTCCTGTTTACTCTCTCATTACTTCCACTCCTTTAAACTATAAAAGTTGCTCACTATTTTCACCCCCCACTCAATATTCCTTCAGCCTTACTCCTGTCAAACACAATATGAGACTTTTTGGTTATTTAACCCTATTGTTACCATATTTCTGTTGAAATAAACAGTCTTTGTTTCAATAAATTATTAAAATAATAAAGAATTTATTAAAATAACTCTGTCATTTATAAGCTTGTTTGGAATATAAATTATCATGAAATTCGGA
>NC_142928.1:22421865-22531865 GCF_046866305.1 Octopus bimaculoides
TAATAATAATAATAATAATAATAATAATAATAATAATGATGATATTTTGTCTTGGTGTAAAAGATAGGCTACAGTAAATATTCTGCTCAATACCACAGGTTTGCTTATCAGTTGTTTGACCTTAACCAGTTGAGCATGTCCCAGTTTGACAATATGTGCATCTCTGATCACGAGCAGGAGTAGTGGGAGAAGCATCATAGCCATGTGTTGAGAGGAACTTTTGGGGCTTTGAATAATTCACCTCTGGAAATATGTGTGTTTTGTTCATCATCCTTAAACAAAACTTATTCAGGGACCTTTTGAGTGGGAGGGGCTACTTGACCAGAAGAAAATTCTAACTGGGTGCCCCAGCTGCAAGGTCATGTGTTGTTTATTTTGATATGAAATGACTATACAGTTCTATATTTAAGAGATGAGGAATTGTTTACATTATTTACATTATTTACATTTGATGGATATTTGTCCTCATCTTGTTTGTTGTTAACACAACGTTTCAGTTGATATACTCTTCAGCCTTCATCAGGTGTCTTGGGGAAATTTCGAACCTGTGTTCTCATTCCTAAGGTATTTTTTGATGTTATTATTATCATTATTATTATCATTATTATTATTATTATTATTATTCGGTCACTGCCTGGAATCGAAACATTGTGTTAACAACAAACAAGATGAGGATAAATATCCATCAAATGCAAATAATGTAAATAATGAAATGACCATGTCGTACACATATGGTTGTGATGCATGTGCCTAGTGTACCCTTATCAGACGGGTAGTCATGATGGGTATACTGGGTTTCATATATTTGTACCCCAGTTTCACTTTCATGGCATGCATTGCTTTCTCACTCAATAATAATAATAATCATCATCATCATCATCATCGTTTAACGTCCGCTTTCCATGCTAGCATGGGTTGGACGATTTGACTGAGGACTGGTGAAACTGGATGGCAACACCAGGCTCCAATCTAATTTGGCAGAGTTTCTACAGCTGGATGCCCTTCCTAACGCCAACCACTCAGAGAATGTAGTGGGTGCTTTTACGTGTCACCCGCACGATGGCCAGTCAGGTGGTACTGGCAACGGCCACGCTCAAAATGGTGTCTTTTATGTGCCACCTGCACAAGAGCCAGTCCAGGGGCACTTGCAATGATCTCGCTCGAAAATCCTATGAAGGCCAGTCAGGCGGTACTGGCAACGGCCACGCTCAAAATGGTGCATCCCATGTGCCACCCGCACAAGAGCCAGTCCAGGGGCACTGGCAACGATCTCACTTGGCTTGCCGGGTCTTCTCACGCACAGCACATTTCCAAAGGTCTCGGTCAGTAGTCATCGCCTCGGTGAGGCCCAATGTTCGAAGGTCTTGCCTCACCACCTCAGCCCAGGTCTTCCTGGGCCTACCTCTTCCACGGGTTCCCTCAACTGTTAGGGTGTGGCACTTTTTCACGCAGCTATCCTCATCCATTCTCACCACATGTCCATACCAGCGCAATCGTCTCTCTTGCACACCACAACTGATGCTTCTTATGTTCAGCTTTTCTCTCAAGATACTTACACTCTGACGGGTATGCACACTGACATTACACATCCAGCAGAGCATACTGGCTTCATTCCTTGCGAGCTTACGCATGTCCTCAGCAGTCACAGCCCATGTTTCACTGCCATGTAGCATGGCTGTTCGTACACATGCGTCATACAGTCTGCCTTTTACTCTGAGTGAGAGTCCCTTTGTCGCCAGCAGAGGTAAGAGCTCTCTAAACTTTGCCCAGGCTATTCTTATTCTAGCAGCTACAAATAATAATAATAATTCTTTCTACTATAGGCACAAGACCTAAAATTTTGAGGGGAGGGGGTTAGTCAATTACAATGAACCCAGTGCATGACTGGTACTTAATTTATCAACCCTAAAAAAATGAAAGGCAAAGTTGACCTTGGTAGAATTATCATTATTATCATTATTATTGTTAACCCTCCATCCAAGATGACTTAGGATGCCAAGATTAAGGTCGCAGTTTCGTAGCAGACTTTAGTGATATGGCTCTTCTAGAAAGATGTAAGGTACAGCAAAAAGCCAATAACTGAAAATCGGGGAGCACCAAATAGTTGCACAAGACACAAATTTCCTGGTTTCGATGATCTTGTCAATGAATTCATGCCAGATTTGTTTGGCAACCGCTTGGTGGACAGCCACAGCAAATGTCAGCAGAACAGCAGAATTTCAAATGCTGTGAGCTATGGAATCATACCACTGCAGAGAAATGGTGCTGAAAAGGAGTATGCAGTTGCATAGCTCTGCTAAATACAAAGTTTAAGATTTTGTCCAAGATCCCAGACACTGTTTTAAGATGACTCTTTTGCACTAAGATTTTCTATGGACAGCTGGTAGAAGTCCTTGACTTTGAGGGGCTTTACTAGTTTGCGATAGACTCTACAGACATGGAAATACCATCTGTCAGGCCTGTTTGAGATGCATACATAGCAACAGCACTATTTTGCATGCACATGTTCAGTATATTGGTATTTCTCACTTAATTTTAGGTTGTGTCTAAAAATGTGTATATGAGTATGTATGAGCACAGACGTACATGTATATATTTGTGTGATTGTGTCTGAAAGAAAGGGAGAAAGTGCATATATGTGTGCATGTGTAAACATGCATGCAAAGGAGATGTGAATAAGGAATGCAACTTACAGATCCCAAGCTTTATAAATTGATGGAAAGACTGCAAGTGCTAAACTATGAAACAGTCCATGTGAAATGCCTTCTCTCTTAAATTTCATTATTGCTTCAGACAGTAAAGTTGGTGGGACATTTAACTGTTGTAACAATAGATAAAGAATGATTAGATTCATCAGAAATCTTAGTATACAATTCAACAATATCAACTTCAATTACAGACACCATTAATAAGTCAAAACTACAATTACCACTTATACAATAATGATTACAGGTTTGTCCTTCATGGCTTTGAAGATGGCCAGATTAGAAGCTTTACTGTTTGTGGGTCCTGATGTAGCTTATTAGGCCAATAACTTCCAAATCTTTAAAGCTACACTGACTTGTACAAAATATTTAAGGTGAGGTAGAACTGCATAGCAACTATCCCAGCCTCTTTTCCTGTTTCTTTGGCACCCAGTGGCAAGACAGGATCAAGACAATGCAATCACTATCACCACTACCTCAATTATAGTTATCACAACAAGAATTACTATTTTTAGAATTATCATCACCTCTACATTACTGAATACTGAGTACTCCCTCTCTTTTCCATGTTTAACTAATACTTGTTAAATAACAGTGGTTTATGGAGAACAACTGTGCTGCCAATACAGATCATTAAAATAAGTACTGTAAATCCTCGAGTATAATCCGCATTTTTTCCCCAAAATTTAAAGGTCAAAATCCCTAGTGCATACTATATACGTGATTAAAAATGAAAAATATTTTTTAAGCAATGTCTGAGTCTCTATTTGCTGTCCAGCAATGTTTATTCAGACGCATTTTGTGATGTCAGGCGCGAAAATATTTTAAGCTAAGCCTGAAAGCAATGAAGTCATTAAAGAATCATCCATAACTTGCAGTAAGCAACATTTATTAAAATAAGTGTTGTATATTGTCTGCACTGGATGGTACTCAGGATGATGTTGTATGGAAAGATGAAATAAATGAAAGTGAATCTTCTGATGTTGACTATGAATCTGACGATGACGGAGATTTACACTACAATGATGCTGACATGTTTACGGAGGAACAAATGGAACAGTTATTTGATGCTGAAAGTGACATTGAATTTGAAGGATTTGAATAAATGTTTTTGCTTTTGCTTTTGTAATAGTGGTAAATATGTAAAGGCAATTTACTTAATATTTATTTTTCACTGACGTTATTATTACTGTTATTTCTGTATTTTCTGCAATCAAAGTGCACAAAAAAGCTACACATTTGCATTATGTTGTATATACAATAATAAGAAAGGACGTTACCGTATACATGTTTACAAACCAAGGACGTTATATAGACCTCCTTGACTCAAGTTAGAGAAGGGGTGCGTATTATACACAAGGTTTAGGTTTTTCAGAGGTACAGCCCCCTAAAAATCCCCTGTGTATTATACTCAAGGGCAGACTATACTCGAGGATATATGATACTTAAAAATAAGTAATGAGATTAAATAACTGATAGAAAGCCTTCAAGGTGGGACCACAGCATGGCCACAGTCCAATAACTGATACAAACAGAAAAATATTAATGTAGTAGGCAGCTACCTTCATATCTCTAAATTTATCTACTAGAACAAAAAGTATGTTGTCTTCTCTCTCTTTACACTAAAGTAGTTTTAAGACATATCAATGATTTCTAACATGGTACATTTACAAGATGGCCCCTACACATGTATAACAACAAATACCAACAAGAAATTAAAAGATAGATACGGCTGAATATATAACATTTTCTGTACTGAGGAACTTCTTAATTATGTTTATTACTTTAATCTTCATTCGTCGTTTTTCAACTGGTAAATAGCAACACTTTTTGTAATTTTGAAATGCTTTCTTATAACTGTGAAGCAATGAAAGAAATATTATGAAAATAATTTCTGAAACAGACATGCAAAGCTAATCAAATCAAAATTAACACTGCCCCCATCACTTTCCCCAAGATGCAACACAATGCTTGGCGCATGCTGCTCATCATCAATCTCATCGTTGTCATCATTGCCATCGACACAATTGTCCTTAACATTGCCATCAGCATCATTTAACATCTGTCTTCCATGCTGGCATGGGTTGGACAGTTTGGCAGAATCCAATGAATTGAAGAACTGTGTCAAAATCCAGTGTTTATTTGGTTTGGTTTCTACAGCGGAACACCCTTCCTAATACTAACCACTTTACAGAGTGTATCAGGTGAGTTTTTCATGACACCAGCACTAATGAGGTTGCCAAGTATGTTGCAAGACAAAACATGACTCCTCAACCAAGTGGAGTTGTAGTAGAGAGGGAAGTGGCTTTATGTCAAGTATTGAGAAGCTAAAATATAAAAAGGGACAGACACAGGCGTCTTGCTATAGAGGAGATACATGGCTAGGCCATGTTATATAACTGTGGCTAGCTGAAAAGAAGACAATGTCAGGAGTAGTGAGGTGTCAAAGTGTGCTCTCAAGATCAAAAAAAGCGAGGAGTATAAGAGAGAATATAGACTGAGGATCAGGAAGGAGAAATGGATAAATTCATGAGCATGAGAAAGGAGAGTAATGGATAGTTAAAGATGGGGTGTAGTTTGCAATGATAAGAACCAGCTAGAGAAAGTATTTTGTAACCACTGTAGCTAATAAAAGACCTCTCTCTCTCAGTGTGAAAGCCAATGTGTATGGATAGCAATGTTACATAGTGAAATGTGGACCATGAATGCAAAAGATATGTGAAGACTAGAAAGAAATGAAGCTACATTGGATGTAGGGCACCCTTGTTTTCCCTCTACAGCAAGACACCCGTTCCTGTCCTTCTAGCCTCTCAACACCTGGCATAAAGCCACTTTCCCCTATGCTACACTGCCATTCAGCCAAAGTATCTTGTGCTGCAAGTTAGTTGGTAAAATTACTAGTGCTGGTGCCACACAGAAAGTACACAGTCCACTCTATAAAGTGGTTGGCATTAGGAAGGACATCTAGCTATAGAAACTATGCCAAAGCAGACACTAGAACTTGATACAAATCTCTGGCTTGTCAGATCCTGTTGGATCATCCAACCACTGTTATCATGGAAGACAGACGGTAAACATTAATGACTTGTAAGCACACGGTATTTTGTTATGCTACCATAATATGCTACAAAGTATATTAAACGTTTTTATAAGTCAATACCAGGTTCTACTGTGTTAGCAGTACACTTAAATCATGTGTTAAGATCATCTCTATTGATTTTTTATAGAAATTATCGCCAGCACTAATTTTGTTATGACATTTCATATCCAATACATCAGGTGTAAACAAACAATGAGATTTTCATCTTTAATCTCATAGTTTTTTTACATCTGGTGTTGCAGATATGAAATGTAACACAATTAGTGCTGGTAATAATGTTTATAGAAAATGATGATGAACTAGATATTACATACATATCCATCAATTTATGCATTTATCTTTATGTGCCTGTCTCTCTTCGTCTCTCTCTATCTCTATCTATTTATCTATCTATACATACACAAACACACATTTATATATATATATATATATATATATATATATATATATAGAGAGAGAGAGAGAGAGAGAGAGAGACAGATAGATAGATAGATAGATAGCCAGCTAACTAGATAGATAGACAGACAGATAGATAGATATAATACTAACTAGATATTACATACAATATAGATACATGTATAAATATATCATCATCACTGTCACTGTTTAATGTCTGCCTTCCATGCTATTTACATAAAAAATATATATTAGGTTCATGCATAATTATTGCGGCTTTTTTTCAATAAATGTTATTCAACAAAAACAATAACAACATTTAAGAAAAACATCTTTAAATGATTATTCCGGAGCATATTCACCATCTACTTCAATTTCTGCTTGGCGTTTTGTTTAAATTGGCATTTTGATTAAATTGGCTCTTTGTTTAAATTTTTTGTTGAATAAAATTTATTGAATAAAAGCCACAATAATTATGCAGCACCAACCTAACATATATCATGATTATCATCATCATAATTTAATGCCTTTTGTCCATGCTGGAATGGATTAGACGGTTTGACCAGGGTTGGTAAGCTGAGAGGCTGCACCAGACTCCAGTCTGATTTGGCATGGTCTCTATGGCTGGACGTCCTTCATAATACCAACCACTTCAAGACAGCTGCCAATTACATGACACCAGTACCTGCCATGACTATGATTTCACTTGGCTTGATGGGTCTTCTACTCAAGCATGGTATATTGCCTCCATTCATATATCATCATCATCATCATTGTCATTTAACGTCCACTTTCCATGCTAGCATGGGTTGGATGGTTTGACTGAGAACTGGCAAGCCAGGAGGCTGCACCAGGCTCCAATCTGATTTGGCAAGGTTTCTACAGCTGGATGCCTTTCCTAACACTAACTACTCCAAGAGTGCAGTGGGTGCTTTTTATGTGTCACTGACACAGGAGCCAGTCAGGCGGCACTGGCATTGACCATGCTCGAATGGTGCTTTCTACATATGGATAAACATATATGTATGTGTATGTGCATATACATAAACATATACATACATACATACACACACACACACACACACACACACACACACACACACACACACACACACACACACACACACACACATACATATAAGAGTAACAAATCTAATTCATAATAACATGAACAACCATCTATACATGTTACATATATTAAATAACAACAGAAATATTCTAAGTTATACTTGTCTTGAAAAGAGACTTAATGCAGTAGAACTGTGTCAATGACCAGTTAGGAATGTACAACAATATTTGTTGACACATAGTATATAATATCATTAATAATTAAAACAAAAGTGAACAGAACATTAATTATATGTGCACGTTTTACAATATAATTGCAAGATAACTATTGTTAGCAAGTATTGATAATTAAAACTCAACCTTAATGCCTCAATAAAGAAATTCACTCTAATTTTCAATATTTGATACTCTGACAATTTTAAATACTTTAATCTGGGCTTCAGATGACTTATTCTTCTTCTGTTCAACTTTTCTGGAATAAACAAACAAATTAATCATAATTTCATCTCTTTGTAGTATGGCAGTGTCAAGTAAACTTAACCTCCTATGGCTGAAAAGGAGTTTTTCTCATATGATGTAATTTGTGAAAAATAAATCTACTTGTAATTGATTTCAAATTTTGGCACAAGGCCAGCAAGTTGGGGGAGGGGGTAAGTTGATTACAGTGACCCCAGTACTCAATTAGTACTTATTCTATTGACCCTGAAAGGATGAAAAGCAAAGTCAACCTAGGTGTGAATTGAACTTAGAACATAAACTCAGATGAAATGCTGCTAATGATTTTGCCTAGTGTACCAATGATTCAGTCAGCTCACTGCCTTGAATCTACTAATAATTAAGAATAATAATGCCTAGTTATAGGAGGTTAATACTTAACCCTTTTGTTACCGTATTTATTATGAGATGCTCTGTGTTCCTTTCAGTTATTTTAAATATAACAAAGAATTTAGACAATTAACTTAGTTATCAAATAGAAAATTACTATTTGTAAATCTCTCAATGAGAGATACTCAGCAACAGTACTCTAGAGTAAAGATTATTTGCCAACATAACATACCAGTCCTGGTTTAGGATGAATGTTGCTGTAATTTAACCCCAGGATTGTCTCTAGCTGGCTATACACAGATCGTGTTGTATAGCCAGCTGGAGATGATGTCTCCTGGGGCTAAATTACAACAACATTCGTCCTAAACCAGGACTGCTTTGTTATGTTGGCAAATAATCTTAACTTAGTTATCATTAAGCTAGTGTTAGGAACATAAATTGTGAGTAAGGTTTGGTGGAAGATTTTAATTCAAAACTTATGAAAACAAGACATTTGGACTACAGAGTCAGAGCAGGTTTCAGCTAAGTTTGTAGGTAAAGAACCTGCAATCTTAAGACAAGATTAGGCTCATTTGTTACTAGTAGGACCTGTGTAAATTCCATGGAATGTAAAAAATTAAGAGGACCTGTTAAAGAAAGAAAGGATGATTTGTATTTTTATAGCACTCATAGCATAGCAGTGTGGTGAAGGAGCTTGCTTCCTAACTATGTGGTTTCAGGTTCAGTCCCACAGCATGGTACGTTGGGCAAGTAATCTTCTACTATAACCTCAAGCTGACCAAAGCCCTGTAAGTGGATTTTGTAGACAGAAACTGAAAGAATATATATATATATATATATATATATACCATCATCATCACCACTGTTTTAATGTCCACTTTTTCGTATCTGCATGGGTTGGACAGAGTATACTGAGGCAGATTTTTTAATGACTGAATCTCCTTCTTGTCAACAACCTGTTTCCAAGCAAGGTACTATTTCCTTGTGGGCAGATATGTTTCCCCAGGGTACTGGAAATGAATAACAATACTTGTATGACAGTGACACTCGTTTACAACTATTACGCATTGTCAAGATGGCACAGAGTTGGTAAGGTTTGTTGTTTGCTTCATAAGGTTGTGCATAGGACAATATTTTCTAATTACTGTGAAATAGGGTATTTTCTAACTTTAGTGAGTGTATATACTTATATACTGAAGTATCGTTTTCCCTCTTTAGGTTGTGAATAGTATGTGTATGTTGGTTGTGTTGGGTTTTGAACTGGTTAACTGTTGACCTCATCATATATGTGGCTGTGATTGGTATTGTAGTGTTCATGGCTATAGCTGCACTATAGATGATGTTACTTGTGAGACAATTTCCATTAAGATGGAGGGATTTTATAGTTACAGTTGGTGGCGTTAGGTGTTTAATTTAGTTTTCATATTTTGAAAGGTTTTGGTGATTATAATTGGCCACATTTTTTCAAAGTTGTTAGTTAAGGAGTGTGATATTTTTATGCTGTGTTTGTTTATTAGTTTGTGGTCCTTGTGGTTGAGTGGAAGTGTTTTTGAAGTATTTTGAAAAATAAACTGGCTATTGATAAGGAGACTTCTATATTGAAGAAGGGATTGGACCAAATAATTTTGCTTGTGTTTTTTGTTTATTGTTTATTGATACTATTTATATAATGTGCTTTTTCCTGGTAATGCTGTTATGAAGAGCTTCATTATATGGAATGTAATGATTATTGACTATTTGTTCATTTGAAGCTAAAGAAAGAAGTTTCAGTGATATGTGTTTGATTAAGTTTTTAAATATAGTTTTAGTATGATTTATAATCATACTTTTGGGCTAGCTACTTACTCTGAACATTTTTGTTTTCTTTTTAAATAGGGTTTATAAATAAAAGATTCATAGTCTATGTTAATATTGAGAAAGTTAACTGATTTAAGACATATTGCTACAATAATGGAGAATCCTAGGTTTTGGAAGAAGAGATGTAATTCCTTCCCAATTAGTCAGTTTTTTGTGGGTTGAAGTTTCTTGGGAGGCATAGAGCATCATCTCTGCAGAGACCACCCAAAACAAAGGGAACTTTTATGTGTGGTGCTGATGATATATATATATGGGCCAGCAATATTGCTTACCTCACTGGAGTCCTTTGATCCCATGATAATATCAAATGGTTCCTTATAAGTTTTCTTAGAAGGTATTTCCTGACTTGTGGTATTACTTCTGTTTCAGTGTCATTGATGGTTGCTATTATTTTGGAAATGTTCAAAGTGGCTGTAAGTATTGGTATTGCAATGTAATAACCTTTCATGTTGCACTGTATGTGTATATACACCCAGAATACACTACACTGTAAAGTGTAGAACGTTAGGAAGGATATCCAGCTGTAGAAAACCATGCCAAAGGTGACATTCAAGCTCAGCGTCAACCTGTAGCTTGCCAGATCCTATCAAACTGTTTAAGCTGTGCCAGCGAGGAAAATGTATGTTAAATGGTGGTGGTGGTGTTGGTGGTGGTGGTGGTGGTGGTGGTGGTGGTGGTGGTGGTTTATGTGGTGGAAGTGATGGTGATGATGATGATAATATTGACATAGAAAGTTATAAGATTAAACCTGGTCAATCACATAACATTGTACCTCTGGGTAAGTACAAATCAACTGAGAGAATAATAGTATTACTTGAGTCATTATAGAGTGCTTAACAGAACCACACTATGAATGATCAATGGTAGAACCTACAGCATTTAGTTACCAAACCTCCTCGATACACATATACTTTATAGAGAGCCATAGTAGCGAGCTGTTGTATAATTGCGTAACTTTTGAGGAAACTTAAGTGAGTATGTAGTGCAACTTAAATTATCATGAATTTGTATTTTAAAATAGATTTTACCGACCTTCATTTATTTCTTGAATATCTCGTAGTTGTTCTTGATATAAGCATTCTATATAGTCTGTGAGTGTAGAAGATAGACTATATTTTCTGATTTCAGTATGCAAATAAGCTATTTTCCTAAGAATGTTACTAGAATTGTCTAAAAACCAGAGAAAAAAAAAATAATGGAATGAAAAAGAAAACTAGTGATATGAAAAAGATATTTCGGCGAGAACATTGATAAATGAATGTTTTGAAATATCTAAAAGATGAACGGAAAGGTATTTAATTCTATTGTGTAATGTAATAATAAATATTGAGTTTGATCCAATAAACAACAGATTAGCTTTCATTTGTGGCTTTTCTTTTCCTTGTTTCAGTCACTGGGTTGTGACCATACTGGAGTAGAACCTTGAAGAGTTTAATTGAACAAATCGATCCCACTAATTATTATTTTAAGTCTCTTATTTATACTGAATCACTAAATTATGTGGATATTAACAAACCAACACTATTTATCCGGTAGCAGTGGGTGGGGGCAAACAAAAACACAAAGATACACACACACACACACACACACACGCACACACACACATACACACACATATAATATATATATGTTGCTGTTGTCTGTTCCTTCTTGAGCCATGCCTGGCTCATAAGGGCTGGTTTCCCAGTTTTATTGGTGTATAGGTTCCCCACCTGGATGGGATGCCAGTCAATTGTAGGCGAGCTGCTAGATGTAGGAGGAAAGAGTGAGAGAAAGTTGTGGCAAAAGAGTCAGCAGAAATTTGCCATTACCTTCTGCCAGCGCAGCATGGAGCTTTGGTGCTTTGTTCATAAACACACACACACATCACCTGGTCTGAGATTCAAACCTGTGATCCCTCAACTGCGAGTCCACTGCTTTAACTACAAGGCCATATACCTCCACTGTATATGTGTGAGTGTTATGCATGTGTGTATGAGCTGAATCATTGGTGTAATTATGATGTTCAAGTGATCTGATGAGCCAGCTTTCTTTATTTGCATAGATTTGTGAATATACAACTGTATTGTATAATGCATAGCATGCACACTAATGCAAACATGTAAACATAATTGTTACTACAGGAAGAAGGCTGCGAAATGGCTGTAATTCTAAGGATATCAAGTAGTTAAATAAATATATTCATCTCTCATATCTTCTGATTTTTTATGTTATATATATACTGCTCATGAAGTAATCGATTGGATTACCTGGATTCTAGCTATGTGGACACCCTGCACCACACTTCTCTGTATATGATTACATTGTGGTCAGATAACCAACACCATTGGAGGAGCTTTCTGGGATAGCCACATAATTGTCTGAATCTACATTATATACTAAAAATTCACACACACACACACACATACACACACATACATAAAACACAGGCTTCCACATGATTAATGTCTACCAAATTCACCTGCAAGGCATTAGTTATTCTAGGGTTATAGTAAAAGCCTAAAGTGACATGCAATAAGACAGAACTTGAAATCACCACATGGCTGCAAAGCAAGCTTCTAAACCACATATTAAGTTGCTTTGAGAAAATTTTAATTATATTTGAATAATTAATAATTGAATTACGTTCAATTCTTTTTTTTTCTCTATTATTTGCTGGGTCTGAAGGAAGAAACAATACCCATGGCTTTTGCAAGCAGTGAGACTGAGCCATTTATATTCTGAACCTTTGCAATAAATCAAAATAATGTCATCTGTACCTTAATCCCTAAGTTTGATACCCATAACACTAATCACAACACTTGTGAAGGCACGTGGCTAAGTGGTTAAGGTGTTGGACTTATGATAGTAAGATTGTGGTTTTGATTCCTGAACCAAGCGGCATGTTGTGTTCTTGAGCAAAACACTTCAGTTCACGTTACTCCAGTCCACTCAGCTGGTAAAAATGAATAATCCTGTGACGGATCAGCACCTCATCCAGGTGAGGAATTTATAAGCCATGGAAACTAGGAAACCGGTACTTATGATTTGACATGACACAAGAAGGTAACCTTTTACTAATTCAATGCTAATGTTTATCTTAAACACAATTCTAATGCCATACACTTTAATATCAACATTATGTGTAGGTATGATATCTGTACAGATGAATTTAATATATGTTCTAGGTAAAAAAACTCAGGTAATAAAATGGGTAAAGCAAGGGTCAAGAACAACATTATACACTGAGGTGTAAAAGCAACACCTTGACAATAAACACTACATTACTAGAAGTTATAAAATGCTAAAAAACTCATTTTTTTCTTTCCCACAATCAAAGCAACAACTTCACTTTCTCTATTTCCCACCTCTCAGATGATAGGCAAGGTCCCCAGAATGTTAGATTATATGTGTTCATGGCAACTGAGCTTATCAAACTCTTCTATGATCTCTCCTATGAACTAATTTGTGCCAACATAGATCATTACCAAGTTTCCTTGAATTCCAGGTTTTACCCCAACATACATGAAAGGTCACTGACTGAACCTTTATAGAAAGGTCAACAAATCCTTTATGACAAATCTTAATTTACCAACTTTTCTTCCATGCTCTTTTGAAGGACATTAGGAGTTCAAATTTTGGATACTTCAGAGATTGTTCGAATGAAGTTTTGGTTTGGTAGAAACTTTCTTCATATTTCTTGAACCTGATCAAACAGAAACCAATATTACAAGCATAGTCTCAGATCATAAAACTGGCGGTAAATTAAATTGAAATAAAAATTCAATCTCTACTGAAATCTACCAGTTTTAATTAAAACAATAAATGTAGTCAAATTTAAATCAGACAAGGTGTAGAACACCACCATACTTTAATGTGGGTTCACTAATCTTACCAGTTATTTTCTAAGGCTTTAAGGACTATAGGGTAGGCTGCTTTCAAGAATGGTGCAGTCACATGTTCAGTTGCAGACAATAGATCAATTATTCTGTCCGAGCACTGCAAGGCATTACCTGTAAAATGATAATAACAAAGAGCTGTCTAAGCCTTTTAAAGGTTTGTTTTTATCAAGGTGATGCCTTAGCATGGCCACAGCCTCATGACTAAAACATATAAAGAATAAAAAAGCAAATGATGCCAGAAAGGCAGAGAGAGAGAGATACACATTGGGAAATATTACTGCCATAAGTAAAAAACTATTTTTGTAACTAATTTTTCTCGGTTTATCTTTCTTGGAGTGGTAGTGTGTTGAGAGAAAGGTTAGACATAAGAGAAATTAGATACAGTGTGCAAGAGAGAAAACTGCATTGGTTTGGTCATGTGATGCAGATGGATGTTGACAGCTTTATAAAGAAGTGCTGATCACTCAAAGTGGATGGAACTTGTGGAAAAGGGAAACCTAGGAAGACATGGGGCAAAATACAGAAGGACGATCTCAGGACACTGAATCTCATGGAGGAGATGACAAAGAACTGAGATATCTTGCACCTTGCTGGACTCAAGAAGACCCATCCTCCACAGTAAAAATATTAATACCAATCCTCCTGATGAAGAAGACTGATCTGCAAGAGCCCTGTGCCAGTGCCACCTAAAAAGCACTCCTTCTGGCACCATGTAAAATGTATCCATGCGACATTTATGACATTTGCAATGTCAAGTCCTTGCAAGGATCAGAATGCTGGACAGACCACAGTCTGGTGCGAGCAAAGTTCCAAATGGTGATTAGGGCGAAAAAGAGAAGAGGACCAGCCATATATAAACATACATACATATATATATATATATATATATATATATATATATATATATGTATATACATATACACACACACACACACATATATATATATTTTACACACACACATGCACACACACGCACATGCACACACACACACACGCACACACACACACACAAACACACACACACACACACACACACACACACACACACAAATATATACATGCATATCTGTTTTCCGCACAGAAAAAGTAACCGTTTGTTACCAGAAATTAAACTGCTGTCATAATTACAATCCAGTGCTAATTAGGTCACCTAGATAACAAAATTACCTCTTACTTTCCAGCAAGTCAGCAAGTAGTTTATGAACTTTCATTCACCTCTCCCTCTTTCCTGCCAACTACTTCTGCATATCTAATTAGTGCATACAAAATCCTTGTTGTTAGTCTGTTAAAAAGTCCACTGAATTTTTTTGTGTATCCTTTTCTTATTACACATTAACTTACAACTAACTCTATTCTGAGCTACACAACTTCCACATAGATTCAGACAGCTGTGTGGATAAGAAGCTTTCTTCACAATTCTTGGTTTTAAATTCACTCCTATGTGCAGCAATTTAAGCAAATATCTTTTACTATGTGTCACTCAAAGATTTCTGAATGAAATTTGGACAGAAAATGTGTGAAAGCCTGTGCCAGAAGGAATGTTCCAGTTCTTGTAGGATTGATTTAATCCTTTGACATTTAAACTGACCATATCTGGCCCAAATATTCCACCTGTTTTATGCTCAAGCCAGCTAGATCTGGCCCCTCACATCATCACCAACATTTAATGTCTATTGTCCATGTTGGCATGGGTCTATCCTACAATATCATTCTAAAGATATATAATCATATCATCAAAATTTCAAAGCTATGAGATATTCAAAACAATGTGAATAAATAAACTGTACATGTGGCAGAGTAATCTGAATACTAAAGGGTTAAAACCATTAACTGGCCCTTTGGTACCTTTAGTGTTGTAAGCATTTGGACCAGTCACCAGTTTAAGGATAATTTTGTCTTACCAGTCTCAGAGGCTGCCCTTCTCCCCATGGCTGCTGCCAACACCACCACCACTTCTATCATCATTAAGCAATGTTTGTATTCCATGCTGGCATAGGTTGAATGGTTTAGCAGTATTCAATAAATCAGAGGACTGCATTATTTTTTGATCATCATTTAGTGTCAGCTTTCTATGCTGGCATGGGTTGGACAGCTTGACTGAAAGTGGTAAGCTGGAGAGGTGCACAAGGTTCCAAACTGATTTGGCATGGTTTCTATGGCTGGATGCCCCTTCCTGATGCCAACCACTCCAAGATCCAAGAGTATAATGAGTGCTTTTTATGTGCCACCAGTACAGGTGCCAGTTACATGACACCAGCATTGGCCACAACTAGGATTCCACTTGCTTTGATGAGTCTTCTCAAGCATGGCATATCACCAATGGGTCTTGGTCACTTATCATTTTCGTGAGACCCAATGTCTGCCATAATTAAAAAAAAAAGGAAAAAAATGTCAATAATGAGGGTTTGTGTTTTCTTTTTCTACCTAGCATTTTGCTTTTTGACATGTTGACGTTTTTTTATTTTTATTAATTTTAGTTTTGGAATTCCTTTTAGTGGTTCTTTGATGTATTCAACTATCAATCAATACAAATACCAATAATGAATGATTAAAAAAAACCTTACCGTTTCCAGTTCTAAAAAATTTCTTCCAAATTTGGTTAACTCTGTATTGTTGAAACGTTTTGTCTCGTATCTTGTTTATGTCAGAAACCATATCAAGGAACTGTAGTGGTTCAACAGATCTATTTTTCAAGAGAAACCTGCGAAAATCTTCTTTATATAGTTTGCTAAACACCTCCCTAAAGTACCTGAAAGTAACAATAGCCAGATGTTAGCACTGTTATTCTTATCCATCACAATGGCAATATCAAGGTTAGCTAAAAAGTTCACAGGTTAACTATGAAGGAGTTATACTAGAGGTGGGAAATTTTGCATGCATAAATTTCAACCCTTTAACTATATTATTTCTTTCCAGGTAAACTGACATCTGACCGCTCATAGAAAACTTCAAAAGTAACTGGTAGCATCTTCTTTTGAAAAGTGACAAAATTTGGAGTTTTGGTATTATCAAGTACCTCCAGAAAAAGGGTTTAACCTCCAAGAACATTCATGTTGACATGGTCGCTACATTAGGGGATGATGCTTCAGCTTTATCAACAGTGCAAAAGTGGGCAGCTGAATTTAGGAGGGGAAAGGAGGGTCTTGAAGATGACCCATGGTCTGGATGTCCTGCAACTGCCATCAATGAGGAATATATTAGTCATGTCCACCACATGGTGATGGATGGCAGGTGATTGATTATAAATCAATTAGCTAATGCTATTAGCATATGCTGTGAAAGAGTTGAGAAAATTCTGCACAACGAACTTGGCATGATGAAGATTTCTGTTCAGCAGTGAGAGTATCTTGGTCAGCCTATGAACTTTTCAGCCAACCCTAGTATCTGAGTTTTTAACTGATTCTAACTGTCATGAAATGAATGATGGTAACATCGAAAGCAATATATATAGAATGTAATTCTTTGATTAGTCTTCTTATAGGTTCAAAATAAATCTACAGAAAGAAAACACTTACGTTGGGGGTACTTTTGGTCTTGCTCTTCTCACTGGTATGGACATATCTTGTCATGTTCTTTGTTTTATTACAGGACAGTAAAAATCATTGGAAAACCAGTTCCATTTTGAGTTAAAATGTACTGCAATAAATTATTAAATAAAAATACCTTTAATCTCAGGTATGTTATTCAGTGAATAAATCATTATTTGGCAAAGAAATTTCACATGATAGAAGAAAATAGTTACACATTATAATACACATCATCATCATCATCATCATCATCACTATCACCCTCATTATTTAATGCCCATCACTTTCTATGCTGTTATGGGTTAGATGGTTTGACAGGATCCAACAAGCTGCAGGACCGCATTGAGCTCCAATGTTATCTTTGTTATGATTTTTACTAATACACAACTTAAAATAATGTTTCAATAAAAAGAATATGGGTTTCAATGGGGCTAAAATAACATTAAGCAGAATTTGATGAAGTTTAGGAAAATCCAGTTGAAACTAACTTTAAGAGGATTGTTAATCAAACTTGCAGGAGTGGCTGTGTGGTAAGTAGCTTGCTTACCAACCACATGGTTCTGGGTTCAGTCCCACTGCGTGGCACCTTGGGCAAGTGTCTTCTACTATAGCCTTGGGCCGACCAAAGCCTTGTGAGTGGATTTGGTAGACGGAAACTGAAAGAAGCCCATCGTATATATGTGTATGTATATATATATGTGTGTTTGTGTGTCTGTGTTTGTCCCCCCACCATCGCTTGACAACCGATGGTGGTGTGTTTACATCCCTGTAACTTAGTGGTTCAGCAAAAGAGACCGATAGAATAAGTACTAGGCTTTCAAAGAATAAGTCCTGGAGTCAATTTGCTTGACTAAAGGCGGTGCTCCAGCATGGCTGCAGTCAAATGACTGAAACAAGTAAAAGAGTAAAGAGCAAAGAGTAAGTCTTAACACAAGTAGCTGACACACATGACTCATTGCTTCTTCACCTATTGTACAGATACAAACATTAGTAATGTTTAGTTTCATAATAAAATCTTAATACACACTAAAAAATGGTACACTTTGCTTGGGTGGTCAATATGGCATTTCAGTGATGATTACTTTCATAGATGTGCACATACTTTGCAAAGAAAGAAAATTTGTGCATATTAAATTCTAAAAGCCCACCTCTTTCACTTCTTTTCCCAAATATAAATAACAGAAATTGCTGCTCTCCACCCACATTATCTCCCCACCTATACACTGAATCAATTTACTTCCCATCATACACTATGCTTGTACCCTGCCCACACACAACTGGCTCCTGCAGACTACCCAACTATGTTAGCTCTTTTGCTCTCCCCACGTCACATTTATCATCATTACTATCCTGGCATTCACTCACCCTGTATTCCCATGCTCTATCTTTCCCAGCCCACGATCCATTGATCATCCACCTTCAACCCTACCCAATTTTCACAGTTTCAATCTACTGCCCTTGTCCACCCACCCCTACAATCTTGCAAATCACTCACGTTGTGCCTTGAGAGAGTACCTGGGCACCTCATCACTACCGTCTGTCTCTTTGCAGCTCCTACCGATTGTTTCTCTATTATCTTTCTCTTCCCTACTAAATGTAAGTAGCCATGCAGATCCTCTACAAGAAACTGTTCTGACAACTGCCCCTTCTCTCATACTCTAATCCCTTGTCCTCTTGCACAAAGCTGACCCTCACCCCCACCTCCCTTAGCGTTCATTGTCCTGCAAGTTGCATGGTGACTTCAAGAGTGCTGATGGAATGGAAAAAGCACCCAGTATAGTGATTGGCATTAGGAAGAGCATCCATCCAACTCCAGAACCCTTGCCAAAGCAGACACGGAGCTTGATGCAGTCCTCAGACTCAACAGATCCTGCCAATCAGTTCGACCTTTGTCAGCAAGGAACATGGACATTGAATGATGATGCCAACCCATGCTAACATGGAAATGATGACAACGACGATGATGATATATAGATTATTATGGTATGTGTGTGGAGGGTTTACTTAAGAAGTACTTAATGGAATTGAAGCTGGTCACTAAAATGACTTTTTGAGTTAAGACAGTTTGCAGGGTTTGTAAATATTTGATTTAGTGTGTGCACATAAGTACAGGGTGGTCCAAAAGTCTTGTAACCCCCAACATATTGTTTACTATTGTCATTATTATCATTATTTTTTGTTTTAGCACAACCCCCTGCCCACATGTAAGGATTTGGGCTGCCATATTGAGTAAGCACTTGATAGGACCCTATTTCTTTGAGGGCACTGTTAACTGGCAATCTTACTTGGCCATGTTAAGGGAGTGGTTTGTTCCACAGCTCCAGAGGTTGAATGTTGACCTGAATTATTGTTGGTTTCAAAAAGATGGTGTTCCACCCCACTATGCTATCACTATCCAGGAATACCTAAATGAAGTTTTTCAGGACAGATGATGGATAGGGTGAGGATCACAACAACGTCCAGCACCTATCAATCGGCCTCCCAGAAATTCAGACTTCATGTCTCATGGTAACGCTCTGTGGGGTATTATCAAGGAGAGAGTTTCACATGAATGATACCAGAATCCCCATCAATTGAAGGACGCTGTTCAGAGAGCCCTTGCAATAATCACCAAAGCACAGCTTCGAAAAATATCACACAGGACATGGTACCACATCATTTTGTGCCACAAAAATGGTGGTGTTCATACAGGCCTTCTCGATGTGTGACAGCAGCAATGAAAGTGAATGAACTAAATGGAGTTCATGCTTTGGATTACTGCATTACTTGATCTTCTATTCTTCTCATTACTTTTTGGCAGGGGTTAACAAGACTTTCAGACTACTCTGTACATGCCTGCACTTATGTTCTGTAAGTATGTGTTTTTAGTATTTAGGTGTTTGTGTGTGTGTATATGGATTACTACTTTTTACATGTGTCTTTGTGAATGTACAGAACCAAGTGTATGCATATATTCATTTAAAGAATCTTTTATGGAAAAGGGACATCCTATGAGACGATCTAGATGAGATGATTTATGGAGAATCTTTGAAATGTCTTACAAATTTTCACAGTGCTACTACTAACAGAATGGATTTGGGGAATACATGTCAGTTTCTTTTGCTCTTTGTTAGAAAAATACTTGCATTTCTAGGTTTTTGTGCCAATCCTTAGCTACATAACCCTGTACACCATCGATGAGAGATACAAATGAGAATTTATAGCTTGGGTTCAGGAGCTGTAAGTTCTTCATTAGTTCACCATAAATGTTCACGTTTTCTGAACTTTTGATGGTACGTTCACATCAGCTGGGCAGCATGATTTCTGTTTCCTGACCCACAGAACAATATCAGGGTCTCGTGTGTTCGTACTGGATAGCTGTTTTTATTTTATTTTATTTGATGATTTTTAATTGAATATTCTACCAATATTCCTTGATTTTAAAGGTGTAAATATTTTGTGGTTCTGGCATACTTTTGAAATATTAAACAGAGTAATCCTTCCTGCGGATAACATTGTAAATCGTTTTTCCTATTATATCATGTCTTAGTGTAGGAGTTAACATACATACGTACGCACGTATGTTTATAAGTATGTCAGTTTAAAACATGCCGAGGTTTATCCGTGGAAAAAAAATAAGAGAAAAAAGGGGAAGAAGAAAAGAACAGAAAAATGATGACGAAAAGTTTATGTAATTGATTGCTTAAAGACCCGATTTATCATGGCCTAACCAATGCACCCGTTTCTCCTCTCGTTCTCCCTACCGATGTTAATAGTGAACATCAGTAGGATTGTGATCTTGTTTTAAGTCATGGAGATGGAACCGTTCCTTTCTCTATAACACGACGAAGTACTGTGTAATGTGTGTGTCTATATGAAAAATATTTATGAAAATATGCATAATTATTGCCACTATCCACACAAGTTGACATTCCCATAAACAACCTTGTCAATAGACGACACCACATCAGTGACTCGCAATTGATTAATTGTTGGTCAGACTCTTAATGATATTCAATATCACTGTGAAAGCTCCTCAACTCAGTTACCCTCATTTGAGTGAAGAAAAAAATTAACTCCGACTTTTCCCTGGGAAAAGACTGACTCCTATACACGTTAAAGACTGACTCTAATACACGTTATTTATCGTTCAAATGAAGACATAGGCAAACGCTTATAAAAACGGACCAGAAAAATGTTTTGAATAAACCTAAAATTTACAAAATGTACCTCGATGTTATTCTGATGTTTAAGAATGTTCCATGTTCTATGTTCAGTTGTTTGAATTTATGTAATTTCAAGGTAATAAGATTTGTTTCACTAAGATACACTTTATTCCGTCGCTTTGAGTAAAATAATTTTGACTGAATATTTGCTCGCGTGAAACGCTTGTAGTGAAACGGCGATGGCTAAGTTGAGTTCATAACAGAGCAATAATGGGCAAATCAAGGCTTTAATAAGATTAAAAAGGCATTCAATAACTGACGATTTTTCATATTGCAGCCGCAAACACAAAAGAAGAAAATACAAACAGAAACCAGAATAACAGTAAACCATATAAACACGCATCATTACATTTTCTTAATAAACAAATTATATGCTTCAAATATAGGTAAATTTTATTTTTGGCTACGGTGCGATATAACTCGTAGACTTGTCAATGACAGCTGACCCGATCAGCTGTTAAGGTACAGCGTTCAGTAAATACGGGAAAAAATTTTATCTATTTATTTTTTGTAACAGCACAAAGTGAGAGAAAATCAACAGGGACATGTGTATGTGTGCGAGACAGAAAGTGTGTGTTGTATGTGTATGAGAGAGAGAGAGAGATGTGTGTTGCTGTGTGTGTGAGATAGATAGATAGATAGATAGAGAGTAACAGCGTACATTGTTTTATTTATTTTTCCTCGCATCTTTTTTGAGTGAGTGTGTGAGTGATTGACTGAAAGATAGAGGTGTGCGTTGTCGGTGAGAGAAAGTGTTGATGTGTGTGTGTGAGTGAGTTAGTGAGAGAGAGAGAGAGAGAGAACGCAAACTTTATTTATTTACTTTTTCTCGAATCTTTTTTAGTGAGTGTTTGACTGAGAGAGAGAAGGTGTGTTTTGCTCTGTGTGTATGTGTCTGAGTGAGAGAGAAGGAGAGAGTTATACCGTAATTTTTTTCAGTTTTTCTCGCATCTTTTTTTAGTGTGTGAGTGATTGACTGAGAGAGAGAGAGAGGCGTTGTTATGTATGTGTAAAATGGCTCACACACACACACAGAGCAACACACACCTTCTCTATACCTCTCTCTTTCTGTCACATACACATACAACACACACTTTTTGTCTTCATATACACACGTCCTTATCAACATATACACACGTCCTTATCAATTTTCTCTCTTTCACTTTATGCTAACATCAAACGAAATGTACATTTCCAGCCACAAAAGTAAATAAATAAATTTTTTTTACGGAATTTACCGAATGCGTATGGGAACAGTTGAGCTGCGCACACACACCTTCGAGTCAAAACGAAAGATTGCCAATTATATCTTTAGTATAAAAGATATAATTGTATGAAATATGGGTAAATTTTTAACCGTCTCATGAGATGGGTGTAATTTCTGATCAGCAGATTTTCAGAATGGTTATCAGTACCTTATAGAGAAGAAAAAAGAGTAAAGAATTGGGTGGGTATTACCTTTTATGAAAGAAATTTTTCGTTCCTAAAATTTAATTTTTTGTAACCCTCACCACTAATTCCGTGCCCTTTTCTGGTAAATGTTTCAATCCGTTTCATCAAACGGTTGCAATAGTAAAAAAAATATACCGAAATATAATTAAAACGAATAATATTGCCTGATCTAATGTAACAACGATTTCTCTTGGTCGTGTTTGCAAACGTAACAAGAAAACTACAAGACAAAGTTTCTAGTTATGCACATTTGTTATTTTGTTGTCAAAGGTAAAAAATAATAAAATAAATAAATAACCTGATACAGTCACTCGAAAATATTGGGGAGGGTGCCAGTCGATTAGATCGATCCAGTACGCAACTGGTACTTAATTTATGAACCCTAAACTTTTAAAAACAAGATTAAATATATATATATATATGGATGGGGAGCAAAATTAGTAACAGGCGTAAAATGAGTCATTTTTGAATTGTTATTTTCTCCCTACCTGTTTGAAATCTATTGCATCATAGATATAGCTTACTGCATCATAGATGCAACTACTGCATCAACGTGTTTGTGCTGTTATATCATCTTTAAGTGTAAAAATTTGTCAGAATAATTGTTGAAGTTGAGAGAGTTGGGAGGTTTATCCGTGGAAAAAATAAGAGGAAAAGAGAAAAGAACAGAAAAATGATGCCGAAAAATTTATGTAACTGATTGCTTAAAGACCTGTTTTATCATGGCCCAACCGATGCACCCATTTGAGCATAATCAGATGACTGGTGCTCATTTTTTTTCAGGAAATTTTTCTTCAACTTTGACCCGATTGAGGTTGCTAATAAAATACAGTAGTACCCCGGTATTCCCGAGGGTTACGTTCCTAGTGCACCTGTGAATAGTGAAAAACGGTGAATACTGAATGTGATCCAGAAAAATGCCTATAAATGTCAAAATATAGCGTAGAATATCATAAATGTATATATATAACTAGCAAACGCTTCAGTCCATTGGATGATTTGTATAGATGAAGAAGGTTAACTTGGACGGTGTTGTGGGAGTTTTAATCATCCGATGGACAGGCCATAAGGATTACAGAAATAGTGATTCTCACTTTGAAACTGACAATTTTGAAAATCATTTTGGATTACAGAATGCTCCAGTCTCTCATGTATCCATGTTTAAAATTTCAGTGCGATTGGATGAACAATACTCGAGTCATAAGCACACACAAAAAAAAAAAAAAAAACAGACAGACAATGGAATTTATATATTAGATGAGCCAATGAGGGAGACCTCTACATGGTAGCCAGACCTGGAAGAAATAATTATAATATGCTGTGCGTGAGAAGACCCAGCAAGCTAAGTGAGACCTAAATCCAAGGCCTCTGCCAGGGGTGTAACCAGCCCACTTATGCGTACCTTTCCTTCATTGGACACTAAACTCCGCTTGTGAAGACATGTTGAGGCAAGTGAAATGGAAATCGAACTAAACTCGATGACTGGCACCCATGCCAACGTCGTCTCCTTCATTGGACATGAAACTCAGCTTGCGAAGACCTGTTGGGGCAAGCGAAATCGTGATGGCACCTGTGCATAGCGTCGCCTTCCTGGCACTTGTGCCGGTGGCATGTGTAAAGACATTCGAGTGAGATCGTTGCCAGTGCTGCTGGACTGGCTCCTGTGCAGGTGGCACGTAAAATACACAATTTTGAGCGTGGCCGTTGCCAGTACCACCTGACTGACCTTCGTGCCGGTGGCACGTAAAAGCACCCACTACACTCTCGGAGTGGTTGGCATTAGGAAGGGCATCCAGCTGTAGAAACTCTGCCAAATCAGATTGGAGCCTGATGTAGCCTTCTGGTTCACCAGTCCTCAGTCAAATCATCCAACCCATGCTAGCATGGAAAGCGGATGTTAAACGATGATGATGATGATGATGATGATGATATCTGTACATATATCTATCTATCTATCTATATATATATATCATCGTTTAATGTCTGCTTTCCATGCTATCATATATATTTATGTGAGGTATGCATCAGAATTGAACATACATTTTCAGCTGAGCAATAATATCAGAACAGGAGGTTGGAAAAGTTTTTGGTATTATATATTCACCATTACACATGTTTCATTTAGTAATAGGATTTACAAAATCGTACAGTTAGTAGGAAACATGTAAGATATCTCCTATTAAAAATTCTTCTGACAGAGAATCAGAGATAATACTATTTGATTCTCTCTTTTTATTTATTTATTTATTTGCTACTTGTTTAGAGTTGATTCCCACTGTGCGGACATTTTCAGCCAGTGTCTTTCGTTATAGCCACAGGTTGATCAATGCCTTATGAGTGAGATTTGGTTGACAGAACCCAGAAGTAGCCCATCATTTATGTATCATCATCATCATCATCATCATTTTAATGTCCATTTTTTTTTGTATTGATTGGCCAGAAATTCACTGGGTTAGATTTTCAATGACCAGATATCCATCCTGTTGCCAACTTTCATGTGTTTCCAAGCAAGGTAATATTTTTGCTATGGCCAAGTATGTTTTCCCTAGAAGTTTGTAAATGAATGACTTCACTTGTGTGATGCTGAAGTCCATGGATGACAACAATGATGATGATGGTTATTTTCAGTTTCCCAAAGGCTATTAAATTATAGTATGAAATTTTTAGTAAATACCTTGGACAAATACTTAATAGATTTACATTAATTATCTTTGTAAGATTAAAATTTTTTTGTGAGCGTAAATTGTTGGGAATTTTTGAAATGCATTCTGTATAGAGCTGTAATGTTGGGAAGAGGGAAAATGTTGTTTTTCCTTTTTTATTTTTAATGTTGTTGTCTGTTATATTTAATTTGCTAAGTGAACAGTAAATATGTGACTGACTGTTTCTTTTCAAAGATATATTTAATTAGTCTGGCTCTAGTTGTCTAACAACTTCATTATGTCTGTACTCCTCAGTTTACTCAAGAGCTTGTCTGAATGCTCACTGACAGAAACATAATTATGGTTGATATCATGTTTTGTTTGGTCACCAAACCAAAATAATTTGATATTTTATAACGAAGAATGTACACACACACATGTGCATGTGCGTGCACACATACACTCCTAAGTGCATCTAAGTTGTCCTAGTCTCTTGGTTGTTGATATTTCAAAATGTCTTACAAACATTTTGTCTGTGCATATAAATGGAAGACAGATTACTAAAACAAAAGAATTCAAAATAATCCAACCTAATAGGTGCATATGGATATATATATTAATGTCCATTGGTTGAACTGGCTGTAGCTAAAAAAAAACCCCAAAAAAACAAAAAAAAAACAATTCCCTGTAGAACATTTAAAATTCTATGTCATCTGTTTACTGAAGATTTGAAAAAATAATAGAACTGCACTTTTAAACCACAGCAACTTATCTTGTTGATCCCCAGGTCAACCTAAGGCAAAATTGAATCAAATACATTCCAGCCATGACTGTCCCATCCATTTTTTGGAGTATCTACAACATTATCCAATATGTATTTCTTTGTTTAAGACAGTGAAGCAAAGGTTGATTTGGAGATTTCGCTGTTATTTCTTGTAGATTAAGCAGCCAGACAAAGGTTCCTTCATTGGTAAAATTCATTCTGTGTCATAGGTTGTAATTTTATTACTGCTACCAAATATGCACAATGGTAACAGTATGGACTGAAGCTTCCACTGTAAGAAATAAGAGACATGGAACTCTGATGCTGGCATCTTAGTTAAGTAACTCTAATGCCAGATGTGGTAGAAAACTTCATTCATATCAAGTATAACAATATTGCTTTTACCACAGTTCTTAAGTACAAGAGATCATTGGTGAATTACATTTGAAAGTAAATCTCCAAAATACATAAATACAGCTAGCTTTGGTCACCTTTTTGAATTTAATACCTCAACCAGCTGTGGGCATATTTATAAGGTCAAAACACAATACCGTATCCATCATCATCATTATTTAACGTCCATTTTCCATGACGGTATGGGCTGGACAATTTGACAGGGGCTGCACCAAGCTTCAGTTGTCTGCTTTGGCATGGTTTCTATGACTGGATACCCTTCCTAATGCCAGTCACTTTACAGAGTGTACTAGGTGCTTTTTATGCAGAACCAGCACAAGTGTTTTTCACATGGCACCAACACGGGAGATTTCAAAAACCTGTTTCCATACTCAAAATTGTGGAAACAGAGTAAACTGCCTGCATTGGTTGTTAGCTATCAAGACACTACATCCCTTCAAAAATTCCATGTGCTCTCTAAACACCCTTTCCTTTTCATGGCTCTTTTAATGTTTACTTTTCTGGGGGTTATTTTAGTGTTTTTATCCTGTGAAGGCACATGGTTCAGTGGTTAGAGCGTTGAGCTTACAATCGTGAGGACCGGGCTGCGTGTTGTGTTCTTGAGCAAGACACTTTATTTCAAGTTGGTCCAGTTCACTCAGCTGCAGAAATGAGTTGCGGCATCATAGGTGCCAAGCTGTATCGGCCCCTTTGCCTTTCCTTTGGATAACATTGGTGGCATGGAGAGGGGAGGCTAGTATGCATAGGTGACTGCTGGTCTTCCATAAACAACCTTGCCCGAACTGGTGCCTGGTAGGGTAACTTTCTAGGTGCAATCCCATGGTCAGTCATGACCTAAGGGGGTCTCAGCATATCCTGTGTATTATACATGTACTTTTGGCTATCATTGCTGTTTTTCTTTACTTGATTTATTGTTGCCTTCTGTCCCCTCTTTTACTCTTTTCTGATGAGTTGCAGTGCAACTGAACACTGTATACAATAAACTTATTATTATTATTTGATGTAGCAGCACATGTCATAGAGGGAAGAGAGGAGGGAGAAATTTAAAACAGATGATTATATACAATTTCTGTAAAATATTAGGTTAGAGGGGTTGTCTTTTGTTGGGGATGGTGCATATGGAAGTATGTTGCCAAAGATTGGGATAGATTTCTGGAGAGAGGGGAGGGGCAGAATGAGTGAAGGATTTGACAAAGAGAAGTGTCACTTAGGAGTACACCATTTGTGAATGATGAAAGGAACATCATTACTTGTTGCTTGATGGGTTGGAGTGATTGTAATTGTTGTTGTTTAGCCATTGGTCACCTCTGGTCAAGCAAACCTATGATGAAAAATGTTCTGCTGTGGCCATTGTACTACATTATCTGATGTAGCTTACATTTTTTAAAATACTAGAATGAGATTTAAAGAAGATTTACCTGTTATTTCTAGTTGACTGAACAACTGCATAAAGGCTCCTTTGTAGGTTTGTGATAGAAGATTTTTGCATGTGGTGACTGTATGTACATAGAGATGAGGCATTGTGGCAACAATATCCTCATAAAATGATGAAAATGATGTATTGAAAAGATCAATTACAGAGCCCTAAAAGCCCTAACAATAGCAGAAAAACTTTTAGCTAAGGCAGTCTTGTAGCTTTGCAAAAAGGTTATCTTGGATAAAAAGCCATTTGAGTTTATGACTCACAAGTATTTTGTACCCTCAAAAGTAACTTAAGACTAAACAATAACATCTTATAGTAACATTTCAATGCATCTTTATAAAATCTTGTTTCTTTATTTTATCAAAATAATAATTATAGAACAGAACAAAAAATAATTAAAATAATAGAAATGAAATCAACATTTCTGTGAAAAAGATTTTATTTTATTTTATTTTAGTAGCAGCAGTTAAAGGTTCAACTGGCTTCATTGAATGTCCATGATGAGTGATGTGACATAAAACATTATATATCACATTTAGTAACAAATTCCCTATACTGGTTATAAAGTATATAATATTCCATGACAATCTCCGGTTGTGATATATCAGTTTCTGTAAGAGGCACCATCCAGCATCTAGCTTCATTTAATAGCAGGTTTTGAAAGAATTTTACATTGAATATGGATGGGATGGTTCTATGGATTTGGATACTTTCATATGAAATATTAAAGTCAGGGTTGTTTCACTAATGTTACCCCTTGGGATTTGCACATTTTTTACAGGTAGACATTTTGAAAGAGAGTAGTGACCTTCAGAATACAGTATAATGGCTCTCTATTTTTTTAATTTTAATTCACATTAACCTTTTAGAGACTAACGCTGGTTCTATGATACAAACTTCCTGTTTTAAAGAGATCTAAATAAAAATCTTCTATCAAAATTTCAAGTTAATTTTTGGTCTAAACAATTTAGCAATGACAAAATTATTTTACTAAATTCTTCATACTTTTCCAAATTAATTGAAACAAAGGCAGCTATTTCAACAGAAATATGATAAAATAATGGTTAAAACAGGTTTCCACAGGGAAATAATCATTAGAATCCTCTTTGGTTGGTAAGACATGGTTGATATTAAGTGAATTGATGGTAACTTATGAGAACTAGGAAATGGATTTGTGGCAGTTTCAAAGTCATTCAAGTGAAAGAGAAATTATGGATTTTTTTTTTTATTAATGTATGTACAGGAGAAATTATGTCTTGTTAATCATTAAGTCAATTATTAAGTTTAGCCAGTGATGAAAAGATTTTCTGCTGAAATCTATAACATAGCCATAAAGATTTTCAAATGTTTTTTGTTTCCAGAATTCTTCAAATGCTTTTGTCATAGTAGAAAATTTTTATAGCAAATCTTTGAAAAATTTAACAATTGTTGATTGATTCGTAAAGCATGAAAGCATGTATATATAACAACCAAAATTAACAAATTATCAAGTGACTTTTGACAGCCAATATCTCAGAACATAATGATAAACTCCCCAATAGATGGGAACAGTAGAGAATTGATGTTATCAATAAGAGTAGATTTAGCAAATCATTGAATAGTTTTCTTGAATACTGCTGGTATGAGTTAGACAAGGATGAAGTAGAACTGTCTGAAGTCTTTACACACACACACACACATTTTTGCAATTTCGCTTCAGAGCTCTTAACCCACTATGTATATGTTAGGTGAAGAGCTATGAAGTTCATATTGCATAAACAGACCAGTCAGTTGCCTCATTTTCATACAGCCCATAACACTGTCATGTTATCTCTCTTGTTCACAGAGAAGCCATAATCAAAGCCAAATATGTTATGGAAGCTAAAAGACTCCTCAATGCCAAGAGACTCAGTTGCAGAGTAATAAGGCAGTAAACTGTATGGAAGCACTTCGACTGATGTTTGGTGGGTTAATCTGGGGATGTAATTTAGCCATTCCTGGCTTATTTTTCCAACATTCTGTTTTCAATGGGATGGTAATTGATCAGAAATTGATGATCTAATTTGAAATGAAATGAAATCTGTAAATGTATAAATGCAAAAAAAAAAAAAAAAAAATTCCACAGTTGTGCCTGTGTGGTTGATATTTCAATAAAATGCATAAATTTTTTATGCCACATTTAAAATATAGGCAAAATGTTATTGATAAAATTTTTTAAATGAGCAACAACTTTTAATATAAAATAGAATTTTAAGAAAATAATATGATTTTAAAATTTGTCAAAGATACAATTTTGGTATTCATTTCATCATTGGTAAAGTCTGACTGCTTGGTAACTGTGTGCTGAGAGAAGACCAGTTCTTTCTGTTGGCATCGAACCTAAAACTAAAAGATTAAAAATCATATTTAATGAAACATTTACATATATTTTACATTGGAAATAACTTTTAAAGAATGTCAGTGAAAAGTGTTGGAGAGATCTAATCAGATTTAACTGAGGCTGTCCCTTGTTCCCTATTACAAATTTTCTCATTTAGTGTAACCTAAATTAAAGCCTATCAAAATTTCATGTTAATTTATGTTCCAAACAATGGCTTAAGTTATTTTACTAAACTCTTCATTAGTTTAAGAATTAATTAAAACACAGGCAGAACTTTTCAACAGCAATATGGTAACAAAAGGGTTAAATAGGGAGTATTGAGTTAACTAGAATGAGATAATTTTGTGAAAGAGTTCTGTTGGCTCTCTTTCATTCATTATGTCTTGTCCAGGCAGAGTTTTGTTTGTCTAAAAAACTAAATGTTGCTACGTAATTATAAAAACATTTTTTTTACTTGTTCCAGTCATTGAACTGTGACTGTGCAGAGGCAATGCTATGAAAGGTTTAGTTGAATAAATTGACTCATCTACTTACTTTTAAAAATCTGGTATTTATTCTGTTAGTCTCTTTTACCGAAGTGCAAATTTGTGGAAATGTAAACAAACCCACACTGGTTGTCAAGTGGTGGAGGGGGACAAACACAATTACACACACCTATGTATATATATGTGTGTGTGTATATATGTGTATGTGTGTGTGTGTGTGAATATATATATATATATATATATATATATATACATGATCAGTAAACTGATTCCAGCCTGCTATAATGAATCCATATACATATATATAAAACATCCAAGGGTATATTTTTTCCCTCTGAAGATATTATGCTCAGACACTGAATATTAATAGAAACAGCTGTAAGGGATGATGATTGATTTGTTGTTAATAATAAACAATTATTAGCTTCCAATCTCCATTCTCATTTTTTTTCCTTTATATATATATGTGTGTGTGCGTGTGTGTGTGTGTGTGTGTGTGTGTGTGTGTGTGTGTGTGTGTGTGTGTGTGTGTGTGTGTGTGTGTGTGTGTATGCGTGTGTGTGTATGTGTGTGTGTGTGTGTGTGTGTGTGATGGTGGGCTTCCAATTTCTGTCTACCAAATTCATTCACAGAGTATTGGTCAGCCCAGGACTGTAGTAAAAGACATGTGCCCAAGGTGCAATGCAGTGAGACTGAATGCAAAACCACATGGTTGCAGCGTTAGCCCAAACTCCACAGACTTCCCAAATCTCCCACGCTCAGCACTTAAACTACTTATGCAACATCATTATACACAAAGAATAAAGTTTGGTCGACACTAGAATAATTGATTACTCAAACTGCCAACCTTCATGTCTCACTTCTCTTTGTATAGTTGTCTCTATTCTCTGACTTGATCTGGTATTAACTTAGCAACTAGAATCTGGAATCTGTAAAAAACTGGGAGAGATCTACATTGGCAAAAATTCATCTTCAGGAGAGTTCCCAGAAATCCCAAGCTTTGCATTTTACATTTACATAAGGTAAAAGCAATTATGATTTTACCTTATACCTGTTCCAGACACTTGACTGTAGCCATGCTGGAACACAACATTCAAGAGTTTTAGATGAACAAATTTATCCCAGTACTAATTTTTAAGTCTGGTATTCATTCTATTGATCTTTTGATAAACTGCTAAGTTAGATGTAACAAAGCAACACTAGTTATCAAGTGTTGACAAACACATAGATGGACACATGCACACACACACACATTCATACACACACATACCCATACATACACTCATACACATACATACTCACACACACACATATATCTTGTATAAGATGAGCATTCATAGTTTCCATCTACCAAATTCACTCAGAAGGCATTGGTCTGGCTGGGATTATAGAAGACACTTGTCCAAGGTGCCACACAGTGGGACTGAACCCAAAACCATGTAGTTGCACAATAAGCTTCTTAACCACACAGTCATACCTGTGTCTATTTCTCAACAGTCTTCAGTTCCTGATGGATCAATATTTTAGCTAATTCTAGAAACAAGATCTTAGATATCCAGTTGTAGTCATCACGATGATGATGACTACAACTGGATATCTAAGATCTTGTTTCTATGACACGTCATGCATACTCACTATGTGTATTGCCTACATATAACAAAGTTCAAGCTTACTCCTACACATCAAACAAAGCCAATTCCCTGCTATATCGAATTCCTGCTGTAAATTAGTTCTTTATTTATTTTCAGAGATCAAGCCCATTCTTTGAGATTCGACCCTCTTTTTCGAGGTTTTTGACAGAGCGATCACACACACACACATGCCCACGTGTGTTTCTATGAATCACACAACTTGTTCATTATGTCACCCAATTCCCAATGATGCCTTTGCAAAGAACTAAGTAAGATGGTTACAGATGCAAACACATTTCTTCATCAATGGAACTGATAGGTTTTCACATGCCCTTCTTATATATATATATATATATTAGAGGTAATATATATTAGAGGTAATATATATCAGAGGTAATATATATTAGAGGTAGTATGTGTGTATATATATATATATATATTTATATGTATATATTACAGGTAGTAAGTTCTCTTCTGCATTAATTTAAGACCTTTGGAACTGTTGAAAGAAATATACTTACATCTGCCTGGTCCAGCACTGAGCAATGACAAAATATAAGATATGTCAGTATAAGCTTCTACAAATGAGATGCTTTAAAGATATCTTGCCAACTTAAGATGATTTTGATGTTTGTGTATGAGATTAATTATATTGCTTATTAAAAGTGCCATGTAGAAATACTGTGCAGTCAACATGTATTTTATACATTTTATGTGAATTTGCCTTTAACCAGACTCCATTTCGGGTTCATTAATATTATTTTGCCTGTATCTAAAAGCATCGTTAGGATAAACTGAAATTATAGAAATTAAAATGTATTAAACTTCGATTTTAAAAATGAAAAAAATTTCTTCAATTTCTTGGTAATAATTAGAAGATAGCAGATTAAATTATTCAAATATCGTTTTCTCCTCTGAAATACATGCATTAAACCTAAGCAAACAAATCCTGCATATTTGAATAAATAAATACATGCATTACATACATATAATTATGGAGAAAAGCCAAGGCTATTCGTTATGATTTTCACTGCCCCAAATATTTCAACCCTAAAGATATTCTCAGAATAATGCTTATTAGCTGTTTAACAATAAATCTTCATCAGAAAGATTATATTCTTATGAGAGAGAGAGAAGGAGGGAGGGAGAGAGAGAGAGAGAGAGATAGAGAGAGAGAGAGAGAGAGAGAGAGAGAGAGAGAGAGAGAGAGAGAGAGAGAGAGAGAGAGAGAGAGAGAGAGGGAGGGAAAGAGAGAGCATTTGTATATAGACTGAATAACTTATTCAAAATGTGTATGAAAGCATCAAATGTCTTAGAGCTAAAATTTTACAAATGTACCTTGCATGGTGAGTTCTAAAGATCAAGAAATCTAATTTAGAATAGTTTGCTCAAAGCCTTTGCCTACATGAGCATGACATTCTTATGACAATTTGGGCTGCTCTAAATGGTTTCTTATCTTAAAAAATACCAGACATTGTCATCTGTCATGATCGCAGTGTCTTTGTATTGTGTTTATGATAAATGAGAGGAAAGCTATAAAAAAAAAATATCTCAGACACATGCATGGCTGTGTGGTTAAGAAGCTTGGCAATCATGTGGTCTTTAGTTCAGTCTCACTGTGTGACACCTTGGGCAAGTATCTTCTACTATAGTCCTGGATTTACCAAATCCTTGTAAGTGGATTTGGTACATGGAAACTGAAAGAGGGCCATTGTGTGTATGTGTGTGCATGTATGTATATATATATGTATGTATGTATGTATCTATCTATCTATCTATGTATATGTATGTTTGTATATGTATGTATGTATGTATTTATCTATATAGCTACCTAATATATATATATGTATGTATGTATGCATGTACGTATGTGTATGTGTGTGTGTGTGTCACAGTTTCCTTGTCTTGACATTATTTGATAGTCACAAATAAAATAACACAGTTATGTAAGTGGTGTCCTTCATCCCAAACTCTAGTCATGGGCAAATATTACCTTGCTTGAAAATAAGGAGGGTTGGCAGCAGGAAGGGTATCCAGCCATAGAAAATGTGCCATGACAAAATTCCATCTAACCTGTGCGAGCATGGAAAAGGGGCCATAAAATTGATGATGATGATGATGATGTCTATGTGTGCATCTTTATGTATGCCTTCCCACCCCTCCACTGCATGACAGCCAGTGTTGGTTTGTTTACATCCTTATAATTTAGCAGGTCTCTCAAAAGAGACCAATAGAATAAGTACCAGATTAAAAAAAAAAACAAGAAAAGAAAGGGACATAAGGTCACAAGAAAAGTACATAAGTAAGAAAAGTACATAAGTAAGAAAAGAACATAAGTAATGGGTTTATTTGTTCAACTAAAACCAGTGAGAGCTGGGGCCCCAGTATGTCTGCAATTTAATGTCATAAAAGGATAAAGAAGTGATTGAATATTATATTTTGACTGATATCATAGTGAATGTATGTGTGATGAATGGATATGTATGTATATGTTTATGTACATGTATGCATATTTGTCTATATGTGAAATGTATGAGCATGTATATGTATATACGTATATGTACCTCATATCACTGGCACATCAAACAGCTGGAACAGTTTCATATAAGGACACTGTGCAGGATCACGGGCATTCACTAGCAGGACGGAGTGACAAACCAAAATGTGTTGAACAGTGGCAGTTCAACAAGCATTGAGTCAATGTTGCTGAAGGCTCAGTTACTCTGGACTGGTCATGTCATCTGAATGACTGACAGCCATGTACCCAGACAGCTCTTGTATGGCAAACTCATGCAGGGCTCATGCAAATGAGGAAGGCCTAAACTTAGGTGTAAGGAGACACTTAAAAGCAACCTCAAATGGAGTGGGATTAGTCCACATGAACTTGAAGCCTCTGCCACAGACAAACCAGTCTGGAGGTCTCCTACCTCATGAGCAGCAGCTGTCTTTGAGGAGGAGCAGGGACAGTGTTTCACTGCTGCAAGAGACAAAAGTCACAGGGAGTATCCACTTCAATCCTGCACTCTGAAGAGGTATCAATAAATATTGAAACTAATCAGATTGATCCCCCTTTGTGCCTCGGGCGAATAAAATCTGTGGTTCAGCTTTGCTTTTCATTGTATAAATGCAAATGTGGGTTTACTAAAATCGAAAACAAAAACAAGAAAACACTTCCATAATGATACTTTACATTTCTATGTATATTTATATATTTTGTTTTTATATTTTTTCGACATGTATTGAGAATAGATATCATTGCAATATGGAAGAGGCATTCTGCCAATAAACAACACCCCTTCACACACACATATGAGTTGGTCAATCAAGGAAATAATGCCTAAGATGGAAATTTTAAATGATTGCAAAATTTACAATTTAGAAGGTGAAGAGGCTTTGTAAATCATCTTGTTTGATGAGTGTCGTGTAGCTAATTAGGAATGTTGAATGTTAAACAAAAACTGTCTTTGTCCAGAGACATAATAAGATACTTAAGTAGATTTGCACTCAAACACCCGTCATTAACTTGGTATGAGTGTGTGTGTGTGTGTGTGTGTGTGTGTGTGTGTGTGTAAGTGATTCCACATAACACATACATACAATCTTTTCCACATATACATGTATTACACATCAATATAGAAACACAATCTCAGACAGGTATTATAAAAAACATTATCATAATTAGTACATATTATTAATTAGTTCCAATAATGAAAATAATATTAATGATTAAATGAAATTTAAAAAAAATTAGAGTTAATGAGTTTTGAAAAGAAAATCTGTGAGAAATAATTTTATATGAACACAAGCTGAAATGTATAATAATCAAGTTAGAAAATATTAATATTTCATAAAAATAGTTGTATAAAAAAATATATTAGAAAAAATAACTTTACATTTATCAAATAAATGTGGATGAGATAACATAACGGTTAACTGATGTCTAGAACTCCATGTAAATACATGTATATCAAATGTCTGATTAAGTATTAGACCTAATTTGGCCCCTAGTTTTCTTTTAGCAGTTCTCATTTAGCTCTGCATACCATTTAAGGTTGGTAAAATAACAATGGATTAAATTACTATTTTGTCTGAATATCTGATGTTATAAGGAGATTATGCAGTTATCTATGTAATGATTACTGCACATATGGTAGTATATGTTAGTGAAACACATGTAAAGATTATGTAATTTATGATGTTAGAATAAAGAGTTTAATTGACTCTCATGTTGTATTCTGTTCTTGTGTGTGTGTGTGTGTGTGTGTGTATGTATACATATGGGTGTAGTTGTGTTGTAAGAAGCTTGCTTCCCAACCATATGGTTCTGGGTTCAGTCTCACAGTGTGACACCTTGGATAAGTGTCTCCTACTATAGTCTCAGGCTGACCAAAGCCTTATGAGTGGATTTCATAGATGGAAACTGAAAGAAACCCCTCGTGTGTGTATATATATATATATATATATATATATATATATATATATATATATATATATATATATAAATGATGATGATGATGATGTATGTGTGTATTTCTTTTTGTCTGTGTTTGTCTCCACAACCTGTGCTGGTTTGCTTACATTCTTGTAACTTAGCAGTTTGGTAAAAGACACTGATAGAATAAGTATCAGGCTTAGAAATAAATAAATAAATAAATACTCTGGTCGATTCATTTGACTACAAATCTTTCAAAGCAGTGCTACAGCATGGCTGCAATCTAATGACTGAAACAAGTAAAAGATGTATGTATGTATGTGTATATGTATGTATAATATAATGTTGATATTTTGTGATATCTGTACCATAAGTAGTATTACAATCATTCAGCAAGCAATAAATACTTGGTATGATGGTCCATCCACACTCACAATTTATTTTTGACCACTCGAAGGTTTCATGAATTCTAAATTCATATGGAGTTAAGACTCAAAACCACCTAAATTAATGTGGTACCAACCAACAGATCAAGGAGTCAACAGGTGTTGTTCTGACACTGGTTTTGAGTAGAATCTACCAGAAGAAACTAATTAATCTATCTGGTTGCAATTTGGTTACATGGGAAATAGATATTACTGATCTAAGAAACACATATATTGAAAAGGTGTTAATAAATATTTGCTGAAATTAGATGAAATCCTTATGAGCAAAACTTGCAAGTGACTGGTGTTTTAGCCATGAAGAGTGAAGGATCTAAAAAACTTAATACCTTGAAAACTATGATAAATGACAGAAATTTTCATTTGCTTTGGATGATAGAAAACAAAAACAAAAAAATTAGTTACAAAATTTATAAAAAGTTAATTGAAATGTATTTGCATACATTGTGTATATATATATATATATATATATATATATATATATATATATATATATATATATATATATATATGTGTGTGTGTGTGTGTATGTATATGTATGTATGTATGTATGTATATAGTTTAACAATGTTGGGCCTCACGGAGGCAAAGCGGCTGAGTTCTTTTCAAGTGTTGGGCCACATGGAGGCAATGACCAAGACTTTTGACATTATGTCGTGCTTGAGAAGACCCATCAAGCTGAGCAAAATTGCAGTTGTGACAGATACCAGTGTCATGCCGGTAGTATGTAAAAGCGCCCATTACACTCTCGGAGTGGTTGGTGTTAGGAAGGTCATCCAATTATAAAAAACCATGCCAAAGTCTGGAGTCTGGTGCAGCCTTCCAGCTTACCAGCCCTGGTCAAACCATCCAACCCATGCCCTGGTCAAACCATCCAAGCATGGACAATGGACGTTAAATGATGATGATGATGATAATCATGATTTCGTTATAAATTTGTTTTAAAATCTCTTCACTCTTCAATTGCTTCCAGTCACTTGAAAGTTTCATCCTGTAGAAATGGCAACATATGTGAAGCCATTATAGTTTAAACGTTACAAATAAATAAAATAAATAAATATATAAATGGTGAGTTTACATGCAAAATAATGTTAAGAGAAAAACTTGTTTTATTTAGTAACTTTAGATACTTTAATAATTTCAATAACTGTCTTAACAGGTTGATTCTTATAAAAATTTTAAACCACTCATCATTTTTGCTGATCTACTTCTTACACACCAGCAATAAGTAATTTTGACTCAGATGTTAAGTAATTAACCCAATTTAAATAAAATTAATTATAAGAAAATATAATTTTGTATTTAGTTTCATTACTGTGTAGGCACACACTCACATACATGTATGCACATCATTGTTAACCTTTTAAACTCTATTTTTCTAAATGGCCATGACTGACCAGAGACAGACTGCAGTGGAAGGAGTCCAGGGAGTGATGAAGCCCTGAATATTGGATTGGGTTGGGTTGGATAGGTCTCATATTATCTTTTATCTCAATCTCATAATTTCATCAATGAGTCGCTATCTTTTGACATCAAATCTTCCCATTTTCCCCACTTCCACTGTCAGCATATGGTACTCTTTATACTTAGCACTAGTCATCTATTTACATCAAATATTGGTTTCACATTTTGGCACATGGCCAGCAGTTTTGGGGGAAGGGCTAAGTTGATTATATCAATCCTAGTGCTCAACTGGTATTTATTTTGTTGACCCAAAAGGATGAAAGGCAAAGCTGACTTTAGTGGAATTTGAACTCAGAACCTAAAGACAAAGTATTTTGCCTAGTGTACTAACGATTCTGCTAGCTTGTTGCCTTATTTACATCAAATATTAACCCATTACCTACCAGTGATCTCATATGAGATCACTTAAAAATTACAAATTTCGTAATTATCTGTCAATATTTACACATATCTAACCTTTTTGCTATATCTACTAGGTATATTTCTCTGATATTCAAATGAGGTTTGCTAATTTTTCACCCAATATCTCGCTTATTTCTATTTAAAATGTTATTTTGAAATGTTATTTTGATCATTCCAGCGTGCTTCTAAGGCTGTTTTATGCTAGAAATCAAAGTTTCATAAAAAAATTTCCAGTTAATAGAATTATGGGAGGTAATGGGTTAATGTCAATGAATTATTTTTCCAACATAAATCATTTATCTTGATCCTTTCTCAACACTTCCCCAACAACTCAATTCCTTATACTTATCCCTCCTCAAATTTTCTGTGTTACTACTCACTCAGGTGTTGTAAATGACACCACATACCACCCACACACATACTTGACACTTCATGTTGTATCCATACAACTGTCCCTTGTCCCTTCCTCCCTGATCCACTCCTGTTTCCTTCTTTCATTTCTCTTCCCTCAAATTGATATTCATTACATCCAAATAAATCTCTAATCATCTGTCACATTCATTTCACTCAAGCACACTTACCTACTTACCTAACATTTCTGTTTATCAATCCTAATCTCTCTCACATGTTCACCTTGTACCTTGACCTCACATCTTTCTCTCCTGATGGAGAAGCCATGTTTTCACCTCTTCAGCAAGACACCTGCTCCTGTTCCTTTATCACTCTTTCATATCCCTCAAAACGTTACCCAACTCAGTTGAGGGGTCAAGTCTTACATGTGTTTGGTGACTACATCAATGCTGGTGTCACAAAACAAGTACTTAGTACACTCTGTGAAGTGGTTGGCATTAGGAAGAGCATCAGGCAATAGAAACCAGACCAAAACAGGCGGAGGAGCTCAGTGCAGCTCTCTGGGTTATCAGTTAATGTCCAACCATCTAACTGATATCAACATGGAGAAAGGGACGTTAAATGATGATGAAAAGGAGGACGATACCATGAACTTACTTATTTTAATACCTAACTGGTCTTTTGTTACATTTGTGCTCTGCCTTTTCACGTGGGTTAATAAAACACTTCATACAGTTCAAACTTGCATCATTTCTTTCTAATTGATAAATCCTCCACATTCAATGTCCATACCTAGCAACCATGTATTGATAGTATCACACTTCTTTTCATGTTTCACACAGTCTGAGTTTCATAAGAAGAGTGAACCTTGTGTTGCCAAAACACTCACCAGCACAGAGAACACATTACAGAATACCAGAGACACAGACACCAGATAAGGTTCCTCTACCTTCGTAAGTTTGATCAATGAATATTATAAATAAATATTATAAATGAAAATGAGTTTCCTTGTTCATACAAACAATGAGTTGTTGAGGGAAATATGTGGAAGTAGTGAAGTTTAGCAATAGTTGAATCTGTTAGTTAATTGATGTTTTTAGGAATTATAATGGAAATGTAAAAAAAAAAAAAAAAAAAGAAGATGGGAACATTTCAAACAGAATCAATGAGGATGATGTTTTGCAAGATAATAAACTGCCATGATATAAATACTGTGATGTTTAGGTTAAATATGTACCGAAAACTACAATGTTTCAGACTTCCATGTAAATAGATATAATAACCTTTTAATACACTATATGTTAGATGTAAAAATGAAATGATACGATGTTGATAATGATGATATATGTATATATATATAAAACTAGATAATATATATATATATATATATATATATATATATATATGTAAAGACTTAGGACGGTAGAAAAATGAGGTGTTTCCAAATCAGCACACAACCCAAGCTTTAAGCTATATACACTGTTGGATTCTAGTCTTATGTGAGATCAAAATATTCTTGAGGTGTAGAAAATCTTGGTGTCACGACGGTAAACCAATGTATGGGTTTAGCAGAGAGTAAAATATAATCCAAATAAGAAAACAAAGGATTTTTTCATGTTTCAAAGATGCACCCCCCCCCCCCCCACCAGTTCTTTTGTCCTCTTGTTTAGATTATATATATATATATATATATATAGTCTAAGTATTTTAGTTCAGAACATTTCATGCTTCTTATTCTCTTGATGCAGATCATTAACAATCTGCTACCTTCTCATATTCTCCTACCTAAGCTAAGTTGCTACTTTATTCTCTTCACTTCTACTAAGCTTTCATATAATTTCATATAATTTCATATAATGTAGCACTTATTGTGGCTGCTTCCAAGCTTGAGTCGTTTTCCACCAACGGAACTGACTGAGTTATTAAATATAGTAAATTTTCTCAATTTGAAGAAAGCTATATTTAAATAAGCTCTTCACTTTTATTCCATCATTCTGTGAATGTTCCTCCCTGTATGTTCTAACTGTACAGTTTGAATTCACCAATTGCAAATTCATGATGGAGTATATTTGTGTGCCTTTGGGCACACAATCAATTACTTTGCATTTTCATCTTTTTTTGTTACTAGTTAGAACAAAGTAAAATCCAATTTTGAGATCAGACCAAAACCCATTCATATCACACAACTCCAGGATCCTGGCTCAGTTTTCAATTGTTATGCCCTGTCTATAGCTAGTTTATTTTCTTGCAAAAGAAAATCAAATGTGGAGTTAGACAAACACATACACATTCACAAATACAAGTAAATAAGTTGACAGAAAGACAGAGACGTAGTGGGAGAGCTATACAAACATGGATGTGCATATATGAATATAATCTGATATCAAACATAGGATATCAGTCCAGATTTGTTTAAACTGTAGACAGAACTCCTTCTTAGTGTTGCCTTCACTGAAACAAAGGAAAAATAAGAACAAAATTGCGTTACTATCAACATGTATTCTCTGGGCAGCTGATGTTTCAGTATCAGAAGAGTCAAGTCATAATCTACCAGCTCTCTCTGAGACATGTCAGTCCTCCAGCTATAGTTATTGAGCCATGTCATACATACACATATATATATATCATCATCATCTTCATCATCATCATTTAGTGTCTGCTAGGTGGTTTGACTGGAACTGGTAAGCCAGAGAGCTGCATCAAGTTCCAGTTTGATTTGACATGGTTTTTCTATGGCTGGATGACCTCGATGCCAACCACTCCAAGAGTGTAATGGGCGCTTTTTATCTGCAACCAGCATGGGAGATTTTATGTGCCACCAGCATGGGTATCAGTTACATGACACTGACATTGGCCACAACTACAATTTCACTTGGCTTGACAGGTCTTCTCAAGCACAGCATATCACTAAATGTCTTGGTCATCTGTCATTGCCTCCATGAGGCCCAACATTTGAAGATCGTATTATATATATACTTTTCTACTCTAGGCATAAGGCTCGAAATTTTGGGGGAGGGGGCCAGTCGATTTGATCAACCCCAGTATGCAACTGGTACTTAATTTATCGACTCTGAAAGGATGAAAGGCAAAATTGACCTCGGCAGAATTTGAACTCAGAACGTAAAGACATGAAATAGCGCTAAGCATTATTCCCAGCGTGCTAATACTTCTGCCAGCTCACCACTTTTCGTATTATATATATATATATATATATATATATATATATATACCAGTAGTTAGTTATGTAGGGACAAATTACCTTCCTTTATAGTTTCATTGATCATAATTGCAAACCTAAAGTCTCCACTATAAGCAACATGACTTATAATAGATAAAGGCATGACTGTGCAGTTAAGAAGTTAGCATCATAATTACATAGTTTTGGGTTAAATCCCATAGCATGACACCTTGTGTGAGTGTCTTCTGCCATAGCCTTGGGCTGACTGATGCTTTGTGAGTGGAATTTGATATATAGAAACTATATAGGAAGGACCATTCCTGTTCTCAGTTTAACACTACTAAATAGCCCGTAGGTACCTTAACAGAGTCCACTGGCTTACTGTGTTGCAAGCATTCAGGTTAAGTTTCCAGTCTGAAAATAACTTTCTTTCTTCTTCCTTTCTTACTAGTCTCAGAAGCCCTGAAAAGTCTTGGATTCTGCCCTTCCTACTCTGATAGAACTATCAAAAAATACAATAGTGTTCAAAAAACCATTCAAGAAACCTCTACAGTTTTAAGAGGTGAGACCAACTCTTCTTAATAATGTTTAACAAAGCACATTGCAACTGAAGTGATAACTCAAGAAGAGTTGTCACATAATACATGACAATATGAAAACAAACATGAATTTAATGATGATGATGATGGTGAAGTGGAAGAAGAGTAAAATAAAGAACAAGCTGAAAAGAGGCTTCTGCTAATGTCACTGATCCTAATATTGATGATGATAACCACCATCAGCATCATCAGAAGGCTTGGATGTCATTGTCATCTGAAGGTTATGTCAACAACCATTCAAATAATATCATATGAATGATGTTCAGGATTAGAGAGAATGAAAATAAGAATAAATGAGTAGAGAACTGTTGCTTGTGTGTGTCTGAGAGAGAGAGAGAGAGAGAGAGAGAGAGAGAGGGGGAAGAGAGAAAGAAAGAGAGGAAGACAATGAATTACAGATAATGATGGGAAAAAGAGCCAGTGTTGTATGTTGTGAAGGGAGAAATGGGATGAGATGGGTGGCCATTGGTGTTAAGAAAGGATGAAAGTGACTGGGTGAGATGAGGAATGAAAACGAATGTATAAGGAAATAGAAGAAAAGGAAGACTGAGAAGGACTTAGCTGAAGATGTGGAGGAGGAAATGAGGACAAGGCAGTTGATAAAGACGGGTGGGCAAAATGGAAAAGACAACTGACATGAGACCCACATGGCTAATCCTTGCTTTTGCAGAGGAAATGGTCTTGAAACACTTGTTACAGGTGTTAGAGATCAGGTGATGATCAATGACGATATTTTGAGACTAAGTGTGTGTGTGTGTGTGTATATATATATATATATATATATATATATATTTGATTAATAAATTCAAAATAAGATAAAAATCTTTTACAAGAATTTTATCAGGAAGCTAGTGTGTAAAAAAATTCATAAGGGAAATTTCTATTCCCAAGAATATAATTATTCGTTTATATTTATATAAGGGCATTACTACAGAATAATGCCACACAACAGACTTCCCAAATCAACACATTTTAGTACTGAATGCGAGGAAAGCAACCCTCAAAAGAAACCAACATTAAAAAAAAAAACTTGGGTTGCTTTCCTCGCATTCGGTACTAAAATGTGTTTATTTGGGAAGTCTGTTGTGTGGCATTATTCTGTAGTAATGCCCTTATATAAATATATATATATATTATAGCTATAAACTAACGTAAGCATGAAAGAGATCAACTCTTTGCTGATGAAGGATCACCAGACTATAGTATTAAATGTTTCTCCTCACAAAATACAAACAAAAAAAGTAACACTAAACACAACTTTCAGAAAGCGAAGACTATTTAAGTTACAGGTAAAAAAAAAAAAAGCAGTAAACAACCAATTTTTTTTTTACCTGAGAGTTGCAGAACAATAATTAAAGTAGACACTAAATACTGTTTTTAGTTTGGTTAAAAAACAAATACATTAAATAAAATTTTTGTTACAATAATTATCAAATTAAAGATTTACTAATAAATGAAGAGAGTGACCTACCTCTTTCTTTAAGGCCTTTGTTAAAGTTGCGTTGTACGAAAAATAGCTCAATCATTAATAAAGCCCAAACGAACAATGCTATGGTAACTGAAAATGGATAACATTTCTTTTATCAAAGATGACAATCACATGATAATGCTCAAAGTAAATATAATATATTCCATAGTTTTTTAAATAATAATAATAGTATTTTAAAAGCTTAAAGCTTATAAGTGATCACCATGCAGTGACTAAAGAAAATAATCTAATAATGGGGCAAATAAGCCCTTGATGGGCAAAAGTAGGTTATCTTGCATGCCCCATTATTAAACTATTTTCTTTAGTTATTGCATGATGATTGCTTATAAGCTTTAAGCTTGTAAAATATTATTATTATTATTCACAGGATTGTAAAAATCGAGGCTGCTGAACAAAAACCATTACAGAAAATATTCTATAGTAGTTTATGACTGAATATTTGATTAAAAGTAACAAAGATTGATGATTAAACTGATTCGTTCCTATGATATCTATGTCAAATTATTGATGGCTTTTTAATTAGAATTATAACAGTTTAATGTATTAGTAAACTAATTAAGAAGAGAATGAAGAAATTTCAAACTCTCTTGATTGAAAATACAATGATATTATGACCATTCGATTTAAACTTTCATAACTTTATTGACCTCTGCTTAGAATCATAGATGTACCTATGGGCTTTATACTGCAAAAAAATTCTTCTGATCTTCTTAACTAGGAACCAAGCACTGCCATCTGGCTTTCATAAAAATGTTATTTCAGTCATTAATATTAGTGATTCCTAACTGGGGCTTCACAAAATCCTCTTTAAGGGTTTTGTAATAAGTATCAATAAGCAAAAATTGTAGTTCCCATACAAACCTAAAAATTCTGCCAATCCATCATAACAACAACAAAAATCCTTTCTACTATAGGCACACTTTAATAATAATAATAACGGTTTAAGTTATGACACAAAGTCAGCAGATTAGTCGGAGAGCTAAGTCAATTAAATCAACGTCTTTGTTCAACTGGTACACGTTTTATCGACCCCTGAAAGAATGAAAGGCAAAGTTGGCCTCAGCTGAATTTTGAACTAGTATGATAGTTTATAGAATTCCAAGGGAGAAGAGGCAAAGTTTGAATATAGAATGTAAAAGGCTGTGATCGAATACTACAAGACCTTTTGTCCAACTAGCTGACAATTCTGCCATTCCATTATATTCATAATAATTTTTAATTTAGGCCCAACGCTAGAAATTTTTGAATGAAGCAGTTTAGTTGATACCATAAACTGCTTATTGACCCTGAATACTGCAAGGCCTTTCTGTGCTACTCTCTTATGATTCTGCCAATCCACCAATCTTGCACAAATAATAATAATAATAATGATAATAATAATAATAAATGCCCGGATGCAGTACCAGGCAGTGGCTCTCATGGCTTCTGGTCTTAATTGATTGGAAGTGTTATCATGTACATTGTTTGTCTTGGTATAAAAGATGGACTACAGCAAATATTCTGTTTAATACCACAGATTTGCTTGTCAGTTGTTTGACCATAACTAGTTGAGCATGTCCCTTGGTGGCTGACGATATGTGCATCTCTGATCACGAGCAGAAGTAGTGGGGGAGCATCATAGCCATGTGTTGAGAGGAATTCTTTGGGGTTTGAATAATTCATCTCTGGAAATATGGGTGTTTTGTTCAACATCCTTAAACAAACCTTATTCAGGGACCTTTTGAGCGGGATGGGCTACTTCACCAGAAGAGAATTCTAACTGGGTACCACCTGCAAGGTCATGAGCTGTTTATCTTGATATGAGATCACTATGTTGTGCACATATGGTTGTGATGCATGTGTCTGGTGTACCCTTATCAGACAGGTAGCCATGATGGGTATACCGGGCTATGTATATTTGTGCCCCAGTGTTACTTTGATGGCATGCACAGCTCTCTCACTAAATAATAATAATAATAATAATAATAATAATAATAATCATGCCTCCTCATTGATATTCATGCCTCCTCATTGATAATCATGCCTCCTCATTGATATGACTGTCCCAATTGATATAAACGTATCTGTCAAGACCTACCAAAAACTGAGCAAATATAAAGATCTTGAAATAGAAATTAGCAAAATGTGGAATCTGAAGACGAAAACAATACCTATTGTCATAGGTGCCCTGGGAATGACAGCGAAACAGGCTGATTACTACCTAGCTCAGATACCAGGAAACCCCAAAATGGCTGAAGTTCAAAAGATAGTGCTCATGGGAACTGCCCATATCCTACGTAAAATACTGTCTATGTGATCTCAAATTTTAAAGCAAACACATAATTTTCTTATGGTTTCTTAAACATTCTCTAGAACAACACTATGTACAAATCCAAATATATGGTACCCTAGGCATAACACCTACATGAACTTCTAACTTGTTGTCTCTTGAGGTCTCTGGGTGAGACTTGGATCCAACTTGTACAAATGCAAAACAAAAGTCAAACATAAAATAATAATAATAATAATAATGATGATGATAATAATATCCTTTCTATTATAGGAACATGACCTGAATTTTGGCAGGAGGAGGACAGTTGATTACATTGATCTCAGTGTGTAACTGGTATTTATTTTATCAACCCTCAAATGGATGAGATACAAAGTTGACCTTAGCAGAATTTGAACTCTGAATGTAAATATGGACGAAATACCACCAAGCATTTTGTCTGGCATGATAATTCTCCCAGCTCAACATCTTAGCAATAATCAAAATAATAATAATAATCCTTTCTACTATAGGCACAAGGCCTGAAATTTTGAGGGAAGGGGCTAGCTGATCACATCAATTCCAGTGCTCAACTGCAGAATGATCCCTGGCTTACCATCCCTGCAAGAAGTGCAAAAGATTGTTTTAACTGGTATGTCACATGTATTGAGAAGAGCAGTGTCAATGTGAGAACAATTGCTACCCATATATTTTAATTTTTTATTTTATCTTATTTTTTATTTATTATTAATTAAAAAAATTTTTTTTTTCACATAACTTCATTTCATTTTGAAAATGAACAATCTAGTGTGTTTACTTTAATGACTTATCAATGTATTTAGTGAATTTCTTTGCCCTAGGAGTCAGGAAGACACTCAGCATAAGATGGAAACAAAACTAAAAGAAGAAAAACTAATAATAATAATAATCAACCATGCTCTATGATATGCCAATACATATGACTAGATACTGTTGTCAAGGACCACCAAGAAAAGAAAATATCTGCTAATCTAGAAGATGACATTGTATCTCTAAAAGAAATGGAGAAACTGTGGAAATACATATATTAGGAATAGAGATAACATGACTGTGGAGCAAGAAAGCAAAAATAATCTCTTTAATAATAGGTGCTTTGGGCATGATCAAAAAACATACAGACAAATATGTAGCCCAAAATCCAGGACTTATATGTAACATGCAGAAAATAGCACTGCTTGGCACTGCTCACATCTTACATAAAGCATTTTTGGTACAGTAAAAATAACACCACCAAAACAAATCACAGTACATATCCAAGATACACAGAGCTCTACTCAGTAGTGCAGTGAAAGCTCACAATAAAAATAAGACTACTGAATAATAATTCTTTCAAATTTTGGCACTGAGCCAACAGTGTTTAGGAGAAGGGGGTAAATCTATTACACCAACCACAGGGATCATTGGTACTTATTTTATCGAACCATGACAGAATTTGAACTCAGAATGTAGAAACGGAAGAAATGCCACTTAGTATTTTATCCAACACATGATTCTACCAGCTTGCTGCCTTAGACTACTGAAATCATATTTTCTAATATAAGCATCAAAGTATATATTTTTGACTGGGAAAAAACAGTGAATTAAATCACTATTTAGTACTGTTTAGATTGTGACAGTCTGAGTCATTTTAAAACTCATTTCTATTGGTTTGGTTTGGAGAAAGAGGCTCTTAGCCTTTGCAAGTCATCTAAGACCTTTATTTTATCAACTCCAGAAGAACAGAAAGAGGCCTTTGAACTTAGAACTTTGAATTCAGAATGTAAAGATATCTAATGATCTATAAGGCATTTTGACCAGTATTTTATCAATTCTGTCACTTGACCAAATGATACTATCAACCCCGACAGATAATAATGTATCTCTAAAAAAAGAAAGGGAAAATTATCTAAAAGAACGCAGACATGGCTGTGTGGTAAAAAGTTTGTTTCCTATCCATATGGTTCTGGGTTCAGTCCCACTGCATGGCACATTGGGCAAGTAGTGTCTTCTATTATAGCCTTGTAAGTAGATTTTGTAGATGGAAAATAAAAGAAGCCCATTACATGTGTGTGTGTGTGTGTGTGTCTTTCTCTTTGACTCTGGGTTTGTGTCACCCACTGTTGCCATTTGACAACTGGTGCTGGTGTGTTTACATGCCCATAATTTAGCAGTTCAGCAAAAGAGACTGATAAAATAAATACCAGGCTTTAAAAAATAGGTACTGGGGTCAATTTATTCAACAAAAAGTTCTTTGATGTGGTACCCTAGCATAACTCCAGTCTAATGAGGGAAATGAGTAAAAGATAAATGATAATATTCTGCCAGTCCATCATCCTATTGCTCCTGTATTTTATTGAGCTCAGAAAGATAAACAGCTAAGTTATTGCTGGTGTGAAGGGAGATGATGGGTATGGTTTTAAGTTTGTTTGTTGTAAAATTTCTAAGGGGATGATTGAAAGGATGAGTAACTATAAAACTGTGCCTGGTAAATAGCAGGAAAACATGACTGTGAAATAATTTGCCTATGTGATAGAGCTGTGTTAATTCTTATGTTAATGTACAGCATAACATAATAGACACTGCTATTTAACAAGTAATATTGGTTTCAAATTTTGGAACAAGGCCAGCAATTTCGGGGTAGGGAGTACATTGACCCTAGTGCTCAACTGGTACTTATCTTATCAATCCCCAATAGGATGAAAGGCAAAGTTGACCTCGGTGGATTTTGAACTCAGAATGTAAAGGCAGATGAAACACCACAAAGCATTTTGCCCGATTCTGCCAGCTCGCTGCTTTAACAAGTGTAATATTATAATATAAATGAGATATCAGTGTTATATCAGAGGGATATATCTATGTTTATATACCTGAAGTCAGTATACAGTAAATCATAAACTTTTCAGTAAGGTCATTGCTGTTGGATGGTAAGTTTGATAAATGGATGTAAAGCTGAAAAAGAAGAAAATAAAAATAAACAAAACAAACAAAACCAAAACAAAACAAAAGAAGGAACATTAAGAATTTTTAAAAAAAGCACAAAACTGGTTCTAAATCTTGTTAAACTTCTTCCAGCCATCTCAAATATCCACCTGAATATTTTCAAAAGATATACTAATTGTTCATGACATAAGGGATAATAGCATTCATGAGTTCTATCCTAGCTTTTGCATTTCTGCCTGCTTGACATTTGATAACTAAGAAAACTAAACTATTCAAAACAAAATTATAAATTCTTCAGAAAATATGAAAACAAAAATCTGAAAATGTTTTCCTTCTATAATAATGGTTTCAAACATTGATGCACGGTCAGAAATTTCTCAGAGAGAAAACAGTCAATTGTGTTGGTAGCCCCAGAACTTGAATGGTACATCATTTTACTGCACCCAGCAGGATTTGAACTCAGCAGTACATCACCAAACAGTCACTATAACCTTCTTTTTGAAGAGATCAGGTTTAAGGAAGGTTTTCAGTGCTTCATTTTGGTCCAGTCACTGCGAAGAACATTTTTTATTATTGTACAGAATCCACTTTTCATCGCAAGTTACAATACAGTCAGGAAATGGATCAGTCTGGTTATAGAGAAGAAGCAACGAGCAAATTTCATATCTGCACATTTTCTGATTTTCATTCAAATCATGTGGTAACCATTTGTTGAGCGCTTTTTTGATTTTCCGATTGCATACAAACTTGAAGTTCTTTTGCCAGTTCTTGAGTGATTTTACATAGATCTTTCTCAATTATGGTCTTTAATTGACTGTCATTGATGACAGATGGGCATCCACTATGCTCACGATCTTCAAGGCTCAGGTCTCCACTGTGAAATCATTTAAACCATTTTCGAGCTGACCACTCACTGGTCATTTCCTGACCAAATGTTTCGTTGATATCATGAGCAGTTTCAGCTGCTTTACATCTTTATTTAAGTTCAATAGCAAAATTGCTTGAATACCGTTCTTTGATAGTTCCATTTCAGATGATTGTAACAATGGTGAAAAATGTATCAATGTTAATTTATTGATGAATTTGGGCAGTCTATGTCTGTGTTAGCAGACAATTGCAAAAAAAAAAATATTAAAAAAATTCAAAACTCTGCAAAAATCTGGTACAAATTCTTCATAGTCCAAAATGTTGCTTACTTTTTACTCAACTTGATAGTTCAATCTAGAGTGATATCTGTTACAGTTTTAACTAATTTGTCATATTGTTGTCAAACCGTCATCACACACACAAAAGAAAGAAGAAAGAAAAAAAATTAAATAAATAAAATGAACTAAAGATTGAAAATCTAAAAAAATAAATATAAAACTAATCAACAAAACAATAACTAAGGAAAATCACTAAAATGAAATGAATGAATTTATAAGCAATTAAGAATATATCACATGCAACAAGTGGATGTAGGTATAGTTGCGAAGTGAAGAAGTTTGCATTGCGACCACATGGTTGATCCTATAGCATGCCACCTGGAGCAAGAGCCTTCAGCTATAACCTCAGGTTCTTCAATGTTTTGTGTGAGAAATTTGGCAAATAGAAACTGTGAGAATGCCCATCATACATGTGTGTTTCTGTGTATATGTGCAATCATATATGTGTGTGTATGAGTATATGAATGTGTATGTGTGTGTGCATGTATCATCATCATCATTCCAATGTCCTCTTTCCATGCTGACATGCATTGGACAGATTGTGACAATCTGAGTCATTTCTTATTGAGAGCTACTGTTCATATAGACTGGTATTTGTATGTCATTTGACCTGATTTCTACCATTAGGTGCCCTTCTGATCACCAATCATTTTACAGAGTATACCGGATGCATTTTCTCATGGCACCACCTTGAGAGAGTTTGCATTCCTGGTGTGAGGAAGGGCATCCAGCCATTGAAACCACGCTAAAGTAAACACGAGCTCAATGCAGTTCTCTAGCTCATCAGATCCTGAAGAACTACTCCAACCATGCCAGCATTGAAGATGGATGGCAAAAAGTGATAATGATGGCAGGACAAGAGGGACCTCGTCTTCCTATCTACCCTTCTGTCCTGGCCTCTACTTCACTGCTTCTGTCCCTTCCTCCTTGTTCCATTTCCTCCCTCCACCATCCTCTCTGCTCTCGTGTGACCTGTGGTCAGCTTTCTTTTCACTCCAGCCGCTGTGAAGGCAAGACGAACTACTAGCGTTCTACCTCAGATTTGCGTTTGGCCGTACGGCTTTTGAATGTTGTTTTCACTGTCCATTTTTTCCTGTCTTGGTTTGTGTTTGCCACCTTGGAATCCTCTGTGTAGTTGGTTGATCCACTACTCAGGAAGAGACTATTCTAGAGTACGTCCTGTCTGGTCTTCGAAACGTCTAGATAGAATAGAGACAGCTGATGAAGGGATATTCCAAGGGGCTTTCCGTTTTCCTATGTGTTCGTTCCGTTGTCTGTAGTTTATTGTTCTAACGTCCTGTACCCTGATATGCATGTATATACACATGTAGATGTAAGTATGTACATATATGTGTGTATACATGTATATATATTCTTTGTATTATATATATATATATATATATATATATATATATATATATATATATATATATATATATATATATATATATATAAATAGATAGATAGATAGATATAATACAGGATAGAGGGGTCTCTTTAATCTTGTCAAAGACAATGTCAAAAGCTGGTGGCATATCAAAACACCATCAGTTCATGCTGTAGAGTGATTATTGATAGAAAGTGTATCTGGTTGTAAAAGCCATGCCAAACGCAATGCAACACAACACACATATTTTAGGTGAAACCACACTGTAATATTGTTTCTACATCTGAGACAGATCTACTGTTACCCACCTTCCACACACACACACAGCATAGACATCATCTGCAAAACAGCTCCAAATTGTGTGTGTGTGTGTCTGTGTGTGTGTGCATGTGTGCGCGTGTGCATGCATGTGTGTGTATGTGTGTGCATATGTGTGTGTCTGTGTTTGTCTCCAACCACCACTTGACAATTAGTGTTGGTGAGTTTATGTCCCATAACTTAGCTGTTCGGCAGAAGAGACCAATACAATAAGCACTAGATTCAAAAAAATAAATACCAGGGTTGATTCATACAACTAAAAACATTCTTCAAGTTGGTGCCCCTGTCTAATGACTGAAACAAGTAAAAGATAAAAGATATATTGGCAGTTTTCTCTGTTTTGTGTTTGCCAGATAAGGAAGAGAACCAGAGAAGTGGAACACACTAAGAAGCAGCCAACCTGTGTGAGCATGTAAAAAAAAAAAAAAACAAGTGTGATGATGATGATGATGGTGGTGGTGGTAGTGGTGGTGGTAGTGGTGGTGATAGTGGGGTGGAAAGGAGAAAAGAGATGATGATGATGATGATGATAATGCCATGACAACTTCATGAGCACCAGACTGCTCCAGACAGACTTCATTTCAAAGCAGGCCTCAATATAAAAAAAGGGATTCACTTACAGTTATTGTTTTAAATAAGTAATATCCAGGCTTTAAGAATCCAACTAGAATGAATACCAAAACACCAATCTTGCTTTCCTTCTTCATCTGTAGAATAAATGAAAAGTGTGTGTATAGTCAATAGTAAGTAGTAAGTTGTCCTATATAGTCAGATGTATGTAGTCCTATGTGATCAGTTGTATAAACTTAGAAGGTCATATAAGACTGAAGCCTACCCATTTTGGTTATACCCCCCAAAAGTTCAGGCTTAACACCTATCCCACTACCACAACATACTTATTTAATATTAATCAATTTGAAAGGCGGTGAGCTGGCAGAAACGTTAGCACGCCGGGCGAAATGCTTAGCAGTATTTCATCTGCCGCTATGTTCTGAGTTTTGAGTTCAAATTTCGCCAAGGTCGACTTTGCCTTTCATCCTTTCGGGGCCAATTAAATAAGTACCAGTTATGCACTGGGGTCGATATAATCGACTTAATCCGTTTGTCTGTCCTTGTTTGTCCCCTCTGTGTGTAGCCCCTTGTGGGCAGTAAAGAAATAAGAAACATTGATTGTAAGGGCATTGTTTTTCATCACAGCAATGCCAGAGCACACACTTTTTAGCATATGAAGCAAAAGTTACTGGGGCTTTGCTGGAAAGTTTTTCTACACCCTCCATATTCGTCCAGCCTTCTGCCTTCAGATTTTCACTTGCTTCGGTCTTCTCAAAATTCATTGAATGGAGAGACCTTACACTCTGAAAAGGATGCAAAAATTCACCTGGAAGAGTTTTGCATCAGTAAAGATAGGAAATTCTTTGATCAGGGTATAATGGATCTACCCAGAAGATGGCAGAAGATGCTGGAATGAAATGGTAATTATATCATTGATTGAATAAATTGCTTTGTGTTTAAAACTTGTATCATGTGTGTGTGTGTGTGTGTGTGTGTGTGTGTTTGTGTGTGTGTGTGTGTGCACGTGTGTAAATATATGGGCTGGAAAGTTCATAGGCTAACTATGAAGAAGTGACACTAAAGCAGTGAAATCATGCATGCACTAATTTCAGTTCTTCTTATAAATAACTGTATTGTTTCTTTCCAGGTAAACTGATATTTAATTGTTCAAAGAAAACTTCAAAAGTACCTATTAGTGACTTCTCTTGAAAATCAATAAAATTTGGCATCACAGTACCTGCAGAAAAAGGGTATAGCCCCCATGAACATTCATGGTATATTAGGGGATGATGTTCTAGCTTTGTCAATAGTGTTAAAAGTGGGAAGCTGAATTTAGGAGAAGGGAGTCTTGAAGATGACCCAGGGTCTGGATGTCCTGAAATTGCCACCACCAAAGAAAACATTGATCATGTGCACCGCATGGTCATGGATGACAGGTGATTGATTATAAATCAAATAATCAATGCTATTAGAATACTCTGTGAGAGAGTTGAAAATGTTTTGTACAATGAAAATTTTTGCTTGGTGGATGCCACATCTTCTGACACCTGATCAAAAACACACCAGGTTGATCACATCACGGGAAAATCTGACATTCTTTGAGATCAATCTAGTTGGTTTCTTTCAATGTTTACTTAGCCAGAATGAGTGTTGGCTTCATCACTTTGAGCCAGAGACAAAGAGACAATCCATGCAGAGGGAACACCCTTCCTCACCTGCTCCAAAGAAGGCCAAGGTTGTTTCATCTGTAGGGAAGATGATGGTCTCAGTTTTTTTGAGATGCAAAAAGCATTGTGTTTATTGATCATCTTCAAAAGGGCCACACCATCAATGGAGAGTACTATGCCAAATTGCTGAGATAGTTACAAAAGGTTATTAAGACCAAATGGCCAGGAGAGCTGATGAAAGACCTTGTTTCATCAGGACAATGCTCCAGCACACAAGTCCTTGGTTGCAATAGCTGCTGTGCATGACTGTAGCTTTGAACTGGTTGATCACCCACCCTATTCTCCTGATTTGGTCCCATTTCACTATCATCTGTTCCTCAACATCAAAAAAACACTTGGCTGGGAACCAGTATTGTAGTGATGATGACATTATATCTGCTGTTGATGGACATATTTTGACCACCAGGTTAAAAGCTTCTTCACCAATGGGACCCAAGCACTGCAATAACTGATGGAAAACGTGTGTAGACTGCAAGAGGGACTATGTTGAAAATAAACCTCATTTGGTCATGTTTTATTGGAGTATCTTGACCAGCCTCTGAACTTTTCAGCTGACTCTCATGAGACATCAAAGTCACATTGATATGCAATAGACAGCTGATGAGAGATGATCCCTCATTGTACTAAATATATTTTTGGCTCCACATTATAATAATCCTGTTGAAGACATTTTACTTACCTAGAATATTACATGTTCTTAGAGTACTTTAGTCCTTGTTATAGGTGTTAGAAGTGATTTCTTACATAGGAGTAATATTAATTTTTAACAAAGTTGAAATGCTGTTATAGGGCTGATATGAAATATATTCTCTACTATTTATCTTGCTAAATATGAAGAATTCATACATTCCATTGGAAATGCAATGATTATTTACAAACTTCAAAATTTGTCTAAATTGAATGAAAAGTTAAAGAACTTACCAACACGTAGCCAAGAAAATCCCATCCTAAGGATATTGGAATGCCAATAAACAGAACAACAAGCTCCATAGTGTTTAGCTTAAGGTTGGCAAGGTTATTAAACCGCAGACTAAGAGTAAGAATCACAACGCTGACCTAGAAAATATATTTCAAATTTTCATTTTTAAAAACTGACTTTTATAAATGAAGGAATAATAATGAACTGCTTAGTTATCCAATATGGTATAGAGAATCAATCTACTGCAGATATTTCACATTGTAATTCATGTATGGAAATAAGTGTGTGTAATTAAACATATGCTATTATCATTACTAGAATACCTGGGCCATCAGTAATGATGGTGGGTGTTTAACTAAACTTTGTGATAGTTACAACATTTTGGTTTGTATGTATGAATATTTGATTTTTACCAATTGTAGGTATTGTTGAAAAATGTACACGATGAAAGTTGCTAATGCGAGTATCAGAATTTAAATTTAAAAAAGCCAAAATAAGGAAATTATATTTATCACTCCCAAAATATTATACAGGTCTGATTACTTTTGGTATGTACAATTCACTCAGTATTCATTCTACATTATGTTAATTTCTACAATAAATACTCTACCTAATTTTGCAAGTGTTGTACATATATATGAATTAAAAACTTCCAAAATATATGCATATATACACATGGATACATGATGTTACAAACAGGTTACATACATTTTCTAAAAGTTTTCAAGGAACAGCAGTTTATGCAAAAGCTACACATTTACAACATATTTGACACATTCCAAAGCATTATTATTCACATTCACTGTGAAAGTTCCTGAAGAACATTTCTTTTATAGACATGAGGAGGCACCAACACACCTTGACCTGAATTTTTAATCTGTAATTTCAAATTATTTCTGAGTTCTGCTATACTTAAAGGAAGGCATACAAATATGCAGTGTAATAAGTAAATAGGCTAAAGTTCAATACACAATATCTTCTCAGTAAGTTGAATATAAAATTTGATATGTGTATTTTATTGTTGTGTAGTGGCAAATTGTTTGCATGCTATATTCAGTTTGATGTATAGTCAGTTTGTTTTGTTACTTCTTGTGTTAGTTAACATTTAATTTGTAGTGAAATTTTCAGTAGTATTCAGTGTTAAATGTACAGATAGCTTATATGATCAGTTGTCTTTTGTTACAACTGCTCTACTATATCTTTGGCCAATGAACCTTATATTATTTGACTGGTAGAGAATTGCATTATAGGTAAATGTGTACAATATATATCATGTGAGTTGTGATATAGTATTTTAGGAGAGTGGGTTATATATCTTTAGATATACACCTAACTTTCCTACATTAAATTGGAAGAGAACTGAACGCAGAAACTCCAAACTGATCAACAACAACAAATATTTATTGTTCGGTGGAAAATAGCCTGAAATGTAGATGTACGGTTCTTCGAGCTGGTGTCGTTATAGAGACAACTTGGTTCAACCACACTCAAATGGGAAAGCTTGCTTAGACGTCTTGCTTGGTCGCTGTCTGGCTTGGTAAGAGTCAGTCTAATAGCGGGAACGCTTTGATGTTGAAACCCACGCATGCTTTTTTGGCGCCAATATGACGTCACTACAATGGCTCCCCCTTGAGTGTGAAACACAAAATTAAAAAATTTTGGAGGGACGTCTGAGGCGAGATGGCCATCGAAACCACGCAGAAAATGCGGCACAAATATATATATATCAAACACTCGGTTTTATCTTCACTGTATGAGTGGGACATCCCCTCACGGAAAATAGCAAGAGCCAACCGACTAAGATACCTAGTACCAGGCAACAGGTCGAAACTGGCATCGATGCTCAACCACAGCTCCGCAACTGACCACGACTTCCTAAGTACAGACACTCCAAATCAACACACTCGGTTTTGTCGACTCTGTTAGAGTGGATGTTTTCCACTCACGATCAACAGACCAAATTTTCCTTGTGTAAACTTTCATAGAATATTCCGTACCAGGTAAACGGTCACAACTAGCATCTGATGCTCATCTATAGCTCTGCTCACCGACCACGACCTCCCGCGTATGGACATTCCAAATTTCCTTGTGTAACTTTTTTACGAACTGGATACATAGTTTTTTTTTTTCTGAATGGAAGAAAAAATGTTCAATAAAAAAAACTGAAATTGTCCAGTAAAAACACAATAAATCAAACGTAAATAGTTTTTTTCAATTTCTTGGGCCAATGCACCGTCCTGCCAAACCTAGTGACATAAGGTTCGCTAGGGTTCCTTTGCAACGACGAAGGTGGTGTAATTGTTGGTGTGTGTGATTGTGATGGTGCTGATGTTGGTGTATGCATTGGTAAAGGCGTTGACAATGTATGTGGTGATAGTAGTGTGTGCGGCATTTGAAACACGGGCATGTCGTCCACGGGAGTTGAAGGTTTGTCAAGGTACGCTTTTTTCAGACGGTCGACAGACACAATTTCTGTACAACCATTAGCGTCGACCTTGAAAAATTTTGGAGTGCGAGAAAGCACACGATAGGGTCCTTTGTAAGGAGTAACAAGGGGTCCTTTGACAGAATCATCCCTAATAAACACATGAGACCAAGACTCAATGTCTGCTGGCACTCTAAAGGGAGGTGACTGTTGTCTGGGGCCCATAGATGGAAGATTGGAGAAATACTCTCGCAACCGAGTAACATAGGACTCTGGGTGTGGTGGTTGTGATGAGTCTGGTACCACCATCGCACCTGGCAACGTCAACGTGGTGCCGTAAAGAAGCTCCGCCGAGGAGTAACCCAGGTCAGCTTTTACCGCAGTCCGGCATCCAAGGACAACCGGAAGAATTTCAACCCAAAACTGCGGGTTGGGCGAGGCGCGCAAGGCGGCCTTAAGTTGTCGATGAAACCGCTCAACCATCCCATTAGAAGCGGGATGGTAGCTGGTGGTGAGTATACGATGCACCCTCAGGATTCATGAAAAAGCGCGGCCTCAAATTGCCGGCCATGATCTGTCGTCAAACTGACCGGTATTCCGAACCTCGACACCCACCCAGAAACGAAAGCCTGGGCAACAGTCTCAGAAGTAATATCTGCTATAGGAATGGCTTCTGGCCAACGTGAGAAACGGTCAACACAAGTTAACAGGTATGAGAACCCGCGACACACTGGTAACGGTCCAACCAAATCAAGATGGACGTGACGGAAACGGGCTTCAGGAGAAGGAAATTGTCCAAGAGGGGCACGAACGTGCCTATGGACCTTCGCACTCTGGCACTTCATGCAGGAGCCTGCCTAAGTGGCAATTGATCGCCGCATATTGGGCCAGAAAAACCGAGCAGTGATAAGCTTTACTGTTGCTGAGATGCCCGGATGTGACAAAGAATGAAGGGCATCAAACACAGAACGTTGATGGTTCGTAGGTACTAAAGGCCTAGGAGAACCTGCGGATGTGTCACATAATATAGAGCCCTCGGATGAAGGGAGTGGAAGATAAGCAAATTTACAGTTGCTGAATTTTGACGAAGTCAAATCTAAACTTGATAAAGAAGGTTGCTCCTGTGAAATTGCCAGTAAATCAATTTCCGCGGGAGTGGAAATAGAATGCACAGGAAGTCGAGAAAGAGCATCAGCTGGAATGTTCTCTTTCCCTGGCCCATGACGAATGTCACCTGTAAATTGTGAGATAAAATCCAGGTGACGAAAAGCACGAGGAGAGAGCTTGTCCGTTTTAGAGGACAGAGCAAAAGTGAGGGGCTTGTGATCAGTATAAATCACAAACTCTCGTCCTTCAAGCTGATGTTGAAAATGCCGAATCGACAGATAGATTGCCAATAGCTCACGATCAAAAGTACTATACCTGCGTTCGGCAGGCTGTAATTTACAAGAAAAGAAAGTCAAAGGTTTTGTTTGATTGTCTACAGTGTGCTGCAAAACAGCACCGACCGCAGAATCAGAAGCATCCACAGATAAAGAAAGCGGAGCATCAGGAGCAGGATGTGCAAGAACAGGAACGGAGGATAACTCCTGTTTCACAGACTCAAAAGCAGATAACGCCTCATCAGTAAGAGTGAGTCCAGCATCCTTCTTAGAATGGCCTTGCAGTAGCCTCGTTAAAGGAAGTAGTTTGTATGCACACTGGTCAATGAATCTCCTGTAAAAATTGACCATGCCTAAAAAATGGCGCAATTGTCGCAGAGAGGTTGGAGGTGCGATGCGTTGAATTGCATCGACTTTAGCAGGAAGAGGTTTGATCCCATTGGAATCAACCAAATGTCCCAGAAAATTAAGGGATGACTGCCCGAAAAGACACTTGTCGGGATTAATCTTCACATTATAAGCACGAAGACGCTGAAAAAGTTGCGACAAATGGTGGAGATGATTCTCTTCCGTATCACTAGCGATGAGTATATCATCGACATAAGCGAATACAAAATCAAGTCCACGAACGACCTCATCCATAAACCTCTGAAAAGTGCTAGTAGCATTACGCAAACCAAAACTCATAAATAGAAATTCAAAACAACCGAAAGGTGTAGTGATGGCTGTTTTAGGGATATCCTCTGGATTTACTGGTATCTGATGATAGGCCCGTACCAGATCAATCTTAGAGAAAATGGTGCATCCATGCAGGTTTGCCGAGAAATCCTGCAAATTCCTGATGGGATAGTGATCAGCTATCATCACTGCATTTAGTCTCCGATAGTCCCCCACCGGGTGAAAATCCAAATCCCCTTTACGGGCCAAATGTAGAGGAGATGCCCAAACTCAGCCTTGGCCGTCTTAAGATGATCAGGCGCTAGGCGACGTGGTCGAGAAAAAACCGGAGGACCAGTCGTCGTGATATAATGGAGGGTGGAATGTGCAGGTTTAACCGGCTTGAAAGTAATATCCACCAACTCCGGAAAAGACGCTAAAAGAGAATGAAAAGCGTCCCCAGCAGTGGCAATAAAAAATGCTGGGCTAAGGAGGAGAATTGGTAGAGCTCCTTGCCGGCATGGAAAGGGATGTCGAGTCATCGACAAGCCTTCGACGTCGGACATCTACCAATAATTGAAAATGATTTAAAAAATCCGCACCCAAAATGGGATGTGGAATGTCAGCTATGACAAAAACCCATTGAAAGTCTCTGCGAAGACCAATGTCCAAACGTAGAGAAAGCTGACCAAAAGTAGGAATCGGAGATGAATCAACAGCGTGCAAAACGATTTCAGAATGGCGAGGTTTGTCGACTGTTAGACGAAGCGGCCAAATACTACAACCAGTGTCAACCATGAAGAATTTCTTCGACACTTGGTCCTGGACGAATATTGCACGATTAAAAACAGGTTGGGTGGAGGAAAATGACGTGCACACTTTCTCCTCTACTCGTTTCCCGATGCCTTGAACGAACAAGGCTGAATACATTTTGTTGCCTTGTTCGAAAAGTTTGCATGGTACCAACACAGACCTTGCTTCTTTCAGGTAGCTCCCCGATCTCGAGAAAATTTTCAAGACCGGGAAACGCTACGAGATTGGGAACCACCACGAGATCTCGAGAAACAGAGGTTATTTACGGTGCGAGTAAGCTCCTGAATGCTACGTAGCAAATCCTCATTGGTCACTGAAGAGGACTGCCTTGCAGGATCTGCGGAAACAGTACGTGGTGTGTCCGTGGAGGACTCAGAGCAATTTGAAACAAGTCGAGAAGGGTTCACTGGAAATTCCATGACCCTATCGGCCATGGTGGCCACTTGATCTAGTGAGTTCGAGTCCGAAACCATTGCCAATATTGTCTGGACTTGCGACGGTAACTGTGTAAAGAATATCTTTCTAAGAAGTGGCCCGTCTGTTGATTCACCGCTGAGACCGCGTAGATGAGTTAAAAACTCCGTTGGAGTTCTATCGCCTAGTTGTTCATCCGCCATCAGCTCATGAAACTTGCTGGTGGCAGACCTGGCAGTCCTTCGCAATATCTCAGTCTTGACCTCATCGTAGGTCGCGTCATCTTTCGGAGTCGTGATAAAATCCTTCGACACTTTTAGAAGCGACGAAGGCAAATTGCATAGCATTAAAGATAGCCTCCGAGTGGGCGAGACATCATGTGCCCGAAAAAAATTCTCTAACTGACCAAATAATACGTCAGTCTCTCCGGCGAATGAAGGCAGGCTTGGCAACGCACACATATCGGTAAATGATTCTGTCAAAGGTAAAATAGGAAGAAACAATAACGAAAAATGTGTAAAATATGCAAAAGGCCAAAAAAAATTTCACCGCAAATGGAAAAGGAAACACTATTTTTTTCTGTACCTTTCTGTTTTCCTCTGTAATGTATGTGCACAATAAGAACCAAAATGGAAAAGGAAAGAAGAAAAAACAATATTCGCTAAAAAAAAAACAATGTGGTTGCCTTCTGTATTTTTTTTTTGTATTGTTTTCCTTTTTTTTTTTTTTTTTTGTAGTGTGTTTAGTTGTGAGCTTGTACTGTCTGTGGGGAAAAAAAATTTTTCTTTTTTTTTTTGAAAACCCACCTTGACGTGCTGAAAGAAAATGAAAAATAATAGTTAGAAAGAAAGAAAAAAAAAACGTCTGTGTCAGCTTGGCACAATGTGAGTTCGTATAGTCGGAAATGCTATAGAGTCAATATCTCACTGTGAAATTGTTCAAAAAGTCGTTATGATGATGATGATGACGGCGGCCGGAAACTCGTGTTGCTCATACCAATGATGATGCTGATCAGTCCAGATCGTCGTGGCTGCAGTCGTTCCTTAGTCGGGGTCACCACTTTAGGAGAGTGGGTTATATATCTTTAGATATACACCTAACTTTCCTACATTAAATTGGAAGAGAACTGAACGCAGAAACTCCAAACTGATCAACAACAACAAATATTTATTGTTCGGTGGAAAATAAAACAGCTTCTTATTGTCCGGTTTTAGAGTAGCCTGAAATGTAGATGTACGGTTCTTCGAGCTGGTGTCGTTATAGGGACAACTTGGTTCAACCACACTCAAATGGGAGAGCTTGCTTAGACGTCTTGCTTGGTCGCTGTCTGGCTTGGTAAGAGTCAGTCTAATAGCGGGAACGCTTTGATGTTGAAACCCACGCATGCGTGGTTAAGGATTCAGTAATGGCGCCTATGCTTTTTTGGCGCCAATATGACGTCACTACAGTATCAAGAGGTGATTATGTAGAATATGCATTTTGTAAGTTGTGTTATAGTACTGGAAGGTGACTGTATATAATACATGCCATGTAAATTGTATTATTTTACTGAGTTCTGCTATTGAATCGAAAGTCGCTTGCAGTACAAAGAAAGGTTATTTTCTTTAGATTGTGTACAAAATTGTAGGCCCTGATATGATAAGACTGATAATGGTCATGCTGTGAACGCTAGTAATAATAGTAAAAAAAGTGAAATAGAACCAGCGCATGTATTTATCATTGGCATAATGGCCTTTATGAGAGATAATAGAATCAAAAAGTTAAATAAGCCACTATGAATTAATGCTCATAGTTGTTCCTCTGATGATGGTACATATAAAAAGCTGTTATAATTTCCTATTCTCTACCAGTCAAATAATATAAAGTTCATTGGCCAAAGATATAGTAGAGCAGTTGTAACAAAAGACAACTGATCATGTAAGCTATCTGAAAAAAAAATATATATTAATCCTTTTCTGTATTATTTTTATTGAGACACACTGTCTTTGTTTCAATTAATTTGGAAAATAATGAGGAGTTTAGAAAAATTACTTCATTATTAAATTTTGATGCAAAGCTTTAGTTTAGATCACTTTAAAGTGGAGAAATTTGTATCATACAATTAGGGAGAGGGGTGGTGGTGGTGTTGGGCAGGTTGATATCAAATGGGTTAAAACTGAAATAAGATATTTGTCTGAAGCAAATAAAAACAACTTACAGTGACTTGGAGATCAAATTTTAATAATGTTGAAAATAGTGTTGCCTGTTTGTACATGTCTGAATAAAGAAATAGAAATAGAAAGAAAAAGAAAATGGTAAATGATACTTAATTTCTGCAGTCAATATTTTACATATGCTATTATGAGAACAGATGAATTTAGAAGCATATTTAGGAATTTAGGAGTTATACCAAAGATTTAGTTGTAATTTAACATAACAAAATGATAATTTGTTGATGAGAACAAGATTATTGAGAAGAATATATGTTATGTGCATTGCATTGAGATGAATATCTTTTCTTTTTATCTTTTACTAGTTTCAGTCATTAGACTTCGGCCAAGCTGGAGCACCATCTGAATGAACTTTTAGCTGAATGAATTGGCCCCAGTACTTTATTTTTGTTAAGCCTGGTACTTATTTTATCAGTTTCTTTTGCTGAACTGGTAAGTTACAGGGAAGTGAACACGCCAACACCCGCTGTCAAGCAGTAATGGGGGACAAACACAAACAAAGACACACATATATATACATATATATATACATACATACATACATACATATATATATATACATATATACAGATACATATAAATCTATATGTCAAGCTTCTTTCGGTTTCCATCTACCAAATCTATCAATTGAGGGAAGAAATACACCAATAGAAAAATATACCAAGCTTTAAAAATGGGTACTCAGATTGATTTGTTTGACTAAGCCCTTCAAGGCAGTGCCCCAGCATGGCCACAAACCAATGACTGAAATAAAAAAATAAAAAAATAAAAAAATAAATGAAAAGGAACAAAATATTATTTAAAAAAAGATATTTTGTCTTGAATTGCTGCTTCTATCATCAAATATTTCACAGTGGTGCTCCAGCATGACCACAGCCAAATAGATGAAACGAATAAAAGAATACCAAGGAAATTCTTATCATACTTACTCTGAAGAGCTTCAGAAGCCCCGACTATCTTGAATTCAAGCCAGCCAAACCTTCGTACAACAAGTGTAGCCAAGCCGATATTTAATGGAACAAGTATGGAGGCTATAATGAGCCGAACCTGAATAATAATAATAATAATAATAATAATAATAATAATAATAATAATAATAATAATGATAATGATAATAATAACACTAATAATAATAAGAGCATTATCGCTGTGAAAACAACATCCATTCATGAATTTATTTATTTATTAATTTTTTTTAAATACATATTTTACCTGTGAATTTGCATGTGTAAACTGAGAATGCATACAATGAGCTTCTCTGCCCTAGGTGTATGGAAAACACTTGGTGAGAAATGGAAGAAAATTTGAAGAAAAAAGAAAAAAAAAACATAATAATAATAATAAACATTAGTGGGCAATGAAAATGGTGAGATGGTCCCAGTACTGTGAGTACCAGAAATGAAAACTATTTTTTAAATAATCAGGAACAACATCATGGTGGGGCACTATGAGAAAACAACATTCGTTGAACTGCTAGAATAATTAGAAAAGTGTTTGACATTTGAAGGCACCACCTCAGTCAACCAGCAACAAATGCAGCGCAGCAAGCCAAATGATATTGGTTTCAAATTTTGACACAAGGCTAGCAATTTCAGGGAAGGGGTTTAGTCAAATACATCGACCCCAGTGCTCAACTGATACTTTATCAACCCCAAAAGAGTTGAAAGGCAAAGTCAACCTTGGCAGAATTTGAACTCAGAATGTAAAAATGTGGAAAGTGTTTCTAAGCATTTTGCCCAGCATGGTAACAATTCTGCCAGCTCGCTGCCTTTATAATGATAATACAATAAAATCAAAATTAAAGTAAATTAGGAATAAGATTTTGATGTCATAAAGTAAGTACTGATGATGTATAGAGCTGTCCAGTTTGGGGCTCAAACCCGCAATCATGCAATCATGAGTGCAACACCTTAACTACTAGGCCACATGCATTCATAAGAATAAGATATAGAAATAACAGCATAGATATAGGAATGTATTTTGTTGTGTTTGGGGAGAGAGATAAATACATAAACACTATGGAAGCCAGCCCTTGTGAGTTCATAAAACTTGAAAAAGATGCTTTATTGTCCAATGCACCATTCCTTTTTAAAGAGAATAATGGGTGATTTGAAGAATACTGGCTACTATTTCTAGCAGGTCAATGGACCACATAGAGGCTTCTTCGCTGGTTCATGGTGTCGTTTTTATTCTGAATATATATAAGCTTAATGTGTGAAGGTGCACGGCCTAGTGGTTAGGGTTTTGCACACACAATTGCAACTTTGTGGTCTCAATTCCCAGACACATTAGGTAATGCATAGGTAGGTCTTCAAAAGGGGTCTTAGGAAGTAGTATCCCTGCCTTCCTGAGCTAGTTTTCCACCACATTTCTTAAAAATCGTGGTAGAGACCTTGGTCTCGGGATCACTCATGTCTAGAAACTGAGGTTGGGGGTAAGTAAGGGCATGGTCCCCATAGAAAATCCAGCTCCAAAAAAGTCTCATGATAGCAAAGCAGAATGGGCACCAGTCAGTCCAAAGGTTGGGGTGGGCTGCACCTGCCAATCTCGGTTGTACAATCCCTCAGCTTACCAACCCTGATCAAACCATCGATTGGCAGAATAAGTAGAGCTTCTGATAAAATGTATTACTCTATTTAATTACTACCTTTTACATTTTAAATTCAAATCTTGAGGCAATTCTACTTTTCATCTTTCCAAGTCAATAAAGTAGTCGCAGTCAAGTACAATTGATTTATACAACTGATTGTTCTCACTCAAACAGTTGTGGCTTTATGCTTAAGAAATTAGTATGAAGCGTTAATAACATTTATTTTTTTTGCTTAACATCCACCTACCCTATTTCTGATTTCTTTATTGCCCACAAGGGGTTAAACATAGAGGGGACAAACAAGGACAGACAAAGGGATTAAGTCGATTACATCGACCCTAGTGCATAACTGATACTTAATTTATCGACCCCGAAAGGATGAAAGGCAAAGTCGACCTCGGTGGAATTTGAACTCAGAATGTAATGGCAGACGAAATACCGCTTAAGCATTTCGCCCGGTGTGCTAACATTTCTGCCAGCTCACCTACCCCATTTCTATGCCCTTCTTGTCACAAGCCTTCACCTGTTCCCCTATGATAGACATGTTTTGTATGGAAGATGAGTGATGAACACTCCTTGCCTGACAGTAATATTTATTTACAACTGTCACTCAATGTCAAGACAAAGAGATACTAACATATGTGTGTGAGCATGCGTGCGCACACGCATGCACACACACACACACATGATAGGCTTCTTTCAGTTTTCTTCTACCAAATCCACTCACAATGCTTTGGTCAGCTCTGAGCTATAGCTGAAGACTCTTGCTCAAGGTCCCACACAATGGGATTGAATCCAGAACCATGTGGTTGGGAAGCCTTGCTAAAATATTGTTTTTATCTTTTCTTTTCTACTCTAGGCACAAGGCCCAAAATTTTTGAGGCAGGGCCCAGTTGATTAGATCAACCCCAGTGCACAACTGGTACTTAATTTATCAACCCCCACCCAAAAGGATCAAAGGCAAAGTCGACCTTGGCGGAATTTGAACTCAGAACGTAGTGGCAGACGAAATACCACTAAGTATTTTGTCCAACATACGAGCATTTCTGCCAGCTCCCTGCCTTCGCTCTGTTAACATATTATCAGCAGAACAAAATATGAATTATTTCAAGATAAATACGAGGAGGAAAATTCTTTACAACTTACCAATTTAACTGTTTCTAAATTCTTATTTACGCTGGCTTGCACAATACAGTAGATGAAAATAACAATCATTGCAGCAACCAAAGCTAGCAATTCATAGGCCCGTTCTCTTAGGAGACCATGAATGGTATAAAACACACAGAATCCTGAAAGAAAGGACTATATTGGTTACATTTTGGGGGATTTTTACCTTTTTGAAACAATAATATATTTTAAACACTTGGAAATATGACCAACAGACCAGTCTAGTAATATATACCATTGTCAAATCTTACCTCAAATAAATCTTTATGCTTTTAAGCATTGAATCTTCAGGTTCCAAGTTCTTAACCAAAATATGACATATTAAATATAAAAAAAGATACAGAGGATATTGCAATGATGCATAGGTTATAAAATCAATTGAATAAAAAGGTTTTAGTAATGTATTTTACTAGAACATTGAACAATACGGTTCTCTAAACTATCAATACAGTCCCTGATAGGCTGGCTTGGGTTTCAATATGACTAAAATTAAATAAATTTATCTTTCAGGCCACAATGTTTATGTGAAATAACATCGATTTTTTAACATATAATGTTTTAATGATGGTTTATAGCCTTGAGATGAAATAGAACACAATAATTTCATTTGGGACCTTAGAAAATGATAAAATGTACTGGTGTAAGTCAAGAGGAACTCTGGCTTGTCAAGCTGTTGCCATCTTGTCTCTTTACAGTGACTTTCCATTGATTTTATACATATGTACATATATGAATAAAGTTAAGAATTTGAAACCTGAGAAAAAATATGGCAACTGCTCTCCATTACTGGAGGTGTAAATAGTCACATCTAGTTTATGGGTGCTATGAAAAATTAAGATGAAATGAAGTACCCATTGCAAAAGTGATTGGAAGTATTGGTTGTAATTGATTGATGATATTGCCTACTTCGATTGATACACACACTCTACTAACAAATATACAAGCACATCTTTTCTCTGACTTATGGCTTCTTAACAACTATATATATCTCAAATGCCCCAGAGATTCTCTAGAGACAATGAATAATTTATACAACCAAGGTGACCTAATTATCAGAGGAGGAGGATGTACTAAAAGTGTAATTGCTAGAATAAGAATAGGATGGAGAAAGTTCAGAGAACTTTTACCTCTGTTGGCAAACAAAGGTCTTTCTCTCCTAGGGAAAGGAAGTTTGCATGATGCATGCATATGAACAGCAATGTTACATTGTAGTGAGATATGAGCCCTGATGGCAGAGAACATATGAAGACTAGAGAGGAATGAAACTAGTGTGCTCCACTGGATGTGCAATGTCAGTGTACATGTATGGCAGAGTATTAGCGTATTGGGAGAAAAGTTAGGCATAAGAGGAATTAGATGCATTGTGTAAGACAGAAGGCTGCATTAGTTTAGTCATGTGATGCATATGGATGAGAACAGTTGTATAAAGAAGTACCAATCACTTGAAGTAGATGGAACTTGTGGGAGAGGGCGACCTAGGAAGACATGAAAAGAAGTACTGAAGGCCGATCTCAAAACAATGAGCCTTATGAAGGAGATGACGAAGAACTGAAATATCTGGCACCTTTCTGTGCTTAAGAAGACCTGTCCACCACAGCAGAATTGATATCCAAAAACCATCTTGGTAATGCATGTCCATGAGGGGCACTGCCCCATCAGTTTTTATTCCCTACATTTCATGCCCTAACATCCATCACTTTTCTATGAACTGACAGCAGAATAGGCACATACTACACTCCCCAGCTTTCTCCACCCCACACCACTTCCATTTTCCATTATCTTCCCCCACCTACTGTCACACCTCACATATCTGCTATTACCCACAATGCCCTCATATAACTACTGCAACCCTCACTCCAAGCCTCTTCTAGGTTTCTCTCTAGCATTTGCTATAGTCACCCACCTGCCCAATCCAAACCTCTGTATAACTTCACCTATTCTCACCACGCTCAAAGACCCTTGAGAGCATGTCCTCACACATCTTCACCATATCTCTATCACTACTGCTCTACTTATCTTATCTTACTCTCTAACTCACTCTCTTTTCCATTCCAACTGGGTAATCTGCGTATCTACAACAAGACACCAGTCTCTGTCCCTCTGTATCTTTCAATATCTCAACTGGCACAAAGCCACCCCTACAATACTGCTCCTCGCTCTCAGTTGAGGGATCCTTGCTTTTTTTTGTCTTTTTTGTCTTTTTGCAAGGTACGTGGTGACCCTGTCAGGGCTTGTGCCATGTAAAAAGTACCCAGTATACTCTGTAAAATGGTTGGCATTAAGAAGGGCATCCAGCAGTAGAAACCATGCCAAAACAGACAATGGAACCTGGTACAGCTTCTGGCCCTGTCAGCTCTTGTCAAACCATGCAACCCATGGAAAATGGATGTTAAATAATGATGATGATGATGGGGATATGTGTGTGTGTGTATGTATGTATGTATGTATATATATATATATATATATATATATATAGGTTTATTTAGCCAGAGGGGAAGCAGATAAGTAAAGATTTGCCAATGCTCTGCGCCGTGAGGACCAAAGACTCGAGGTATTTTGTGTTGCAAGACAGTGTAGGAGAGAGAATTGTGATGTTGTAGGAGAGAAATGTGTTGCGGGTGACACGGAAAAGCACCCACTACACTCTCTGAGTGGTTGGCGTTAGGAAGGGCATCCAGCTGTAGAAACTCTGCCAAATCAGACTGGAGCCTGGTGTTGCCATCCGGTTTCACCAGTCCTCAGTCAAATCGTCCAACCCATGCTAGCATGGAAAGCGGACGTTAAACGATGATGATGATGATGATGATGGATGATGGTACGCTTGCACTAAATGAGGATGCAAAGAAAGAGGTCTGGAGATGCCACTACGATAGATTGCTTAATAAAGAGACTGAATGGGAGGAAGAGAGCCTGCTGTATGTCGACCCAATAGAGGGACCAACTATCCGAGTTGATAGTACCAGGGTAGATAAAGCAATTAAGAGTATGAAGACCGGGAAAGCCCCCGGCCCATCAGGAATCACTGCAGAGATGCTCAAAATATCTGGCAGTGTTGGCTATAGCCTAGTCACCCGTATTACGAACCAGGTGATACACGAAGGAGTCATACCCAGTGACTGGTGTAGCAGCATCATAGTCAACTGCTACAAAGGTAAAGGTGACGCTTTAGATACAAATAATTACAGAGGCATCAAGCTGTTAGATCAGGTTATGAAAGTTACAGAGAGGGTCATAGCCCAACTAATTAGGGAGCGAATCAATTTAGATGAGATGCAGTTTGGGTTTGTGCCAGGTAAAAGCACTACTGATGCCTTATTTCTAGTGAGACAGCTGCAGGAGAAATACCTAGCTAAGGATAAACCTCTGTACCTGGCTTTCGTTGACATGGAGAAAGCCTTTGACAGGGTCCCCCGATCCCTTATCTGGTGGTCAATGAGGAAACTTGGGATAGAAGAATGATTAGTGAGAGCTGTGCGAGCCATGTACAGAGATGCTGCCAGTAAGGTGAGGATTGGAAATGAGTACAGCAATGAATTCCGGGTAGAGGTAGGGGTCCACCAAGGTTCCGTCCTCAGCCCCCTCTTATTTATCATAGTCCTCCAGGCAATCACAGAGGAGTTCAAGACAGGTTGCCCCTGGGAGCTCCTCTATGCTGATGACCTTGCCCTAATTGCGGCGTCACTATCAGAACTAGAGGAGAAGTTTCAGGTGTGGAAGCAAGGTCTAGAATTGAAGGGCCTTAGAGTCAACCTAGCTAAAACCAAAATCCTAATAAGTAGGAAGGTAGATAAAACATAAACCCCTTCAGGTAGATGGCCCTGCTCAGTATGTAGAAAAGGAGTAGGTAGTAACTCTATAAGATGTACCCGGTGCAAGCTATGGACACATAAGAGGTGCAGCAACATCAAAGGCAAGTTAACTAGGAAGTTAGTTTTTGTTTGTGGCAGATGTTCAGGTGCAATAAAGACTGTAAACAAACAGGAAACAACTATCTCATTCCAGGGTGAAAAACTAGAGGTAGTCGATAGCTTCCGCTATCTGGGCGACCAAGTTAGTAGTGGGGGTGGGTGCGCTGAACGTGTTGCTGCTAGAATAAGAATAGCCTGGGCAAAGTTTAGAGAGCTCTTACCCCTGCTGGCGACAAAGGGACTCTCACTCAGAGTAAAAGGCAGACTGCATGACGCATGCGTACGAACAGCCATGCTACATGGCAGTGAAACATGGGCTGTGACTGCTGAGGACATACGTAAGCTCGCAAGGAATGAAGCCAGTATGCTCCGTTGGATGTGTAATGTCAATGTGAATACCCGTCAGAGTGTAAGTATCTTGAGAGAAAAGCTGAACATTAGAAGCATCAGTTGTGGTGTGCAAGAGAGACGATTGCGCTGGTATGGACATGTGGTGAGAATGGATGAGGATAGCTGCGTGAAAAAGTGCCACACCCTAACAGTTGAGGGAACCCGTGGAAGAGGTAGGCCCAGGAAGACCTGGGCTGAGGTGGTGAGGCAAGACCTTCGTACATTGGGCCTCACCGAGGCGATGACTACTGACCGAGACCTTTGGAAATGTGCTGTGCGTGAGAAGACCCGGCAAGTCAAGTAAGATCGTTGCCAGTGCCCCTGGACTGGCTTGTGCGGGTGGCACATAAAAGACACCATTTCGAGCGTGGCCGTTTTTGTGCGGGTGACACGAAAAGCACCCACTACACTCTCTGAGTGGTTGGCGTTAGGAAGGGCATCCAGCTGTAGAAACTCTGCCAAATTAGATTGGAGCCTGGTGTTGCCATCCGGTTTCACCAGTCCTCAGTCAAATTGTTCAACCCATGCTAGCATGGAAAGCGGACGTTAAACGATGATGATGATGATGATGATATATATATAATCAAATTACTCTTCCACGCTTGAAAGGTACTTTAAGTCGTCAGACAAGTTTCACTTGTAGTAGAGGCCTGAAAACACTAGTACCATGGATCCTGGCTTATATTATTCCATTTAGTCATGACTCACAACTATTTAGTCATCAATATAACCTGGAAGATTTTATACTATATAAATAATATGCTCACTCATTCTATTACGTAATATGAGTGCCTGTTTTTTTTTTTGATTTTTGAAAATTTGGTGGACAATTAGGTGTTATGCGTGTGTGTCTGTGTGTGTGTGTAGCTTCCGCTACCTAGGTGACCAGGCCAGTAGTGGGGGAGGGTGCACTGATAGTGTAGCTGCTAGAATAAGAACAGCCTGGGCAAAGTTTAGAGAGCTCCTACCTCTGCTGGTGACAAAAGGCCTCTCGCTCAGAGTAAAAGGCAGACTGTATAACGCATTTGTACAAACAGCCATGCTACATGGCAGTGAAACATGGGCCGTGACTGCTGCGGACATGCATAAGCTCACAAGGAATGATGCCAGTATGCTCCGATGGATGTGTAATGTCAGTGTGCATACTCGACAGAGTGTAAGTATCTTGAGAGAAAAGTTGGACCTAAGAAGCATCAGTTGTGGTGTGCAAGAGACACGATTGCGCTGGTATGGTCATTTGGCGAGAATGGATGAGGATAGCTGTGTGAAAAAGTGCCACAGCCTAGTGGTTGAGGGTATCTGTGGAAGAGGTAGGCCCAGGAAGACCTGGGCTGAGGTGGTGAAGCACAACCTTCGAACATTAGGCCTCACAAATGCAAATACTTGTGACCAAGACCTTTGGAAATATGCTGTGCGTGAGAAGACCCAGCAAGACAAGTGAGACCATAACCCGTGGCCTTTACCAGGGGTGTAGCCAGCCCACTTATGCATACCTTTCCTTCTTTGGACACAAAACCCTGCTTTCGAAGACCTGTTGAGGCAAGTGAAATCGAAATCGAAAATTGAGCCAAATTCGTTGACTGGCACCTATGACAACCTTCCTTCATTGGACACTAAACTCTGCTTGCGAAGACCTGTTGGGGCAAGTGAGATTGAAACTGAACCAAATTCGATGACAGGCACTCGTGCCACTGGAGCGCTAACAGCACCATCCGAGTAAGTTTATTGCTAGAGCAGAGGTCTCGCTTCCATGCCGGTGGCACGTAAAAAGCACCATTTGAGCGCAATCATTTCCAGCTTTGCCTTACTGGCACTTGTGCCTGTGGCATGTGAACAAAACATTGGACTGACTCCTGTGCAGGTGGCATATAAAAAAAACACCATTTGAGTGTGGCCGTTGCCAGTACCGCTGGACTGACCCTCGTGCCGGTGGCACATAAAAAGCACCCACAACACTCTCGGAGTGGTTGGCGTTAGGAAGGGCATCCAGCTGTAGAAACTCTACCATATCAGATTGGAGTCTAGTGTAGCCATCTGGTTCACCAGTCCCCAATCAAATCGTCCAACCCATGCTAGCATGGAAAGCGGATGTTAAATGATGATGATGATGATGATATATATATATACATATATATATATATATACATGTATATATATATATATATATATATATATATATATATACATGTATATATATATATATATATATATATATATATATATATATATACATGTATATATATATATACATGTATATATATATATATATATATATATATACATGTATATATATATATATATATATATATATATATATATATATATATATATATACATGTATATATCATCATCATCATCGTTTAACGTCCGCTTTCCATGCTAGCATGGGTTGGACGATTTGACTGAGGACTGGTGAAACCGGATGGCAACACCAGGCTCCAGTCTGATTTGGCAGAGTTTCTACAGCTGGATGCCCTTCCTAACGCCAACCACTCAGAGAGTGTAGTGGGTGCTTTTACGTGTCACCCGCACGAAAACGGCCACGCTCGAAATGGTGTCTTTTATGTGCCACCCGCACAAGCCAGTCCAGGGGCACTGGCAACGATCTCGCTCGAAAATCCTACAGGAGCCAGTCAGGCGGTACTGGCAACGGCCACGCTCAAAATGGTGCATCTCATGTGCCACCCGCACAAGAACCAGTCCAGGGGCACTGGCAACGATCTTACTTGGCTTGCCGGGTCTTCTCACGCACAGCCCATTTCCAAAGGTCTCGGTCCGTAGTCATCGCCTCGGTGAGGCCCAATGTACGAAGGTCTTGCCTCACCACCTCAGCCCAGGTCTTCCTGGGCCTACCTCTTCCACGGGTTCCCTCAACTGTTAGGGTGTGGCACTTTTTCACGCAGCTATCCTCCTCCATTCTCACCACATGTCCATACCAGCGCAATCGTCTCTCTTGCACGCCACAACTGATGCTTCTAATGTTCAGCTTTTCTCTCAAGATACTTACACTCTGACGGGTATTCACATTGACATTACACATCCAACGGAGCATACTGGCTTCATTCCTTGCGAGCTTACGTATGTCCTCAGCAGTTACAGCCCATGTTTCACTGCCATGTAGCATGGTTGTTCATACGCATGCATATATATATATATATATATACATGTATATATATATATATATATATATATATATATATATACATGTATATATATATATATATATATATATATATATATATATATATACATGTATATATATATATATATATATATATATATATATATATATATACATGTATATATATATATATATATATATATATATATATATATATATATACATGTATATATATATATATATATATATATATATATATATATATATATATACATGTATATATATATATATATATATATATATATATATATATATATATATACATGTATATATATATATATATATATATATATATATATATATATATATATATATATATATATATGCGAGTAAAAATAAATACAAAAAAAGGTGGATTTTTTTGTATGATTGTGTATAGAGGAATATATTATTTTGCTTAAAAGAGTTCCAACACTGTCTGTTTTTTATGTTTTATTTATATTCCTGCAGAACTAATGTGGGGTATAGAATATGGAATATACAATATATAATATAATATACAATATATAATATATATATGGAAGGCACATGGCTTAGTGTTTAGGGCATTTGGCTCACGAGCGTAAGGTTGTGAGTTTAATTCCTGGCAACGCGTTGTGCGTTTGAGCAAGACACTTTATTTCATGGTGCTTCAGGCTGACCAAAGCCTTGTGAATGGATTTGGTAGATGAAAACTAGAAGAAGCCCGTCGTATATATATATATATATATATATATATATATATATATATATATATATATCTAACTTTTTGTCTTCTGGAAGAAATTGGCTGTACTCAATCCTGGGGAGGGATGAACTCCACTAGGTCAAAATATACCTAAGGCATGCCATATGTCAACATGAGGCCTGTTACAACTCCATCAAGGATTTAGAAAGCCCAGAGCAACACAAGGCAATTTACATAATTGATGTTGGTCTCACAAAAGACCTAAAGAAGTTAATTGCCATTTCTAAACGAAGAACTTCTTTGGTCATATTTGTGATTTGTTTCTAAAAGAGTATCTTGTCTGTTCATACTTGTGGATCATTTCTAAACAAACATCCCCTCCGTTCACACCTATCCCTTCTCCTCACATCTGTTTCATTCATAATGAGGTATCAACAACCACACACATATATTACTAAAGAACAACTAGTAATTTATCTTTTACTTGTTTCACTCATTACATTGTGGCCATGCTGGGGCACTGCCTTAAAAATTTTTTAGTTGAACGAATTGCCTCCAGTTTTTGTTTTTTAATCCTAGTACTTATTTTTTTAGTCTCTTTTGCTGAACCACTAAGTTTCAGGTACATAAACACACCAACCCCAGTTGTCAAGCGGTTGTGGGGGACAAACGTAGACACACACACACACTCACATGACAGGCCTCTTTACAGTTTCCATCTTCCAAATACTCCCACATGGCTTTGGTTGGCCCATGGCTACAATAGAAGACACTTGTCCAAGATGCCATATAGTGGAACTGAACCTGGAACCATGTGGTCTGGAAGCAAACTTCTTACCACACAGCCATGCCTGTATCATTGGCAGATAATTTCAAAACTGGTCTCTCTTCTGGTCATGTCTGTAAACCAGATATCAGGAATTATCTAGACAGTGAAGTAAAATATCAATAATATATCTTTTGCAGGAAATTCAAAATTATATATCTCTGCTAGGAAATAAAAAAAAAATCTAATGTTTCACTGGATCTTACACTCATTAGGAAATAAAAAAAAAAAAAATCCAATGATGCTTCATTGGATCTCACACTCATTCCCTCCCTAGTAAAAGTGTATTTTAAGTTAACTGTTAACATCCTGTAGGAAATTTTTAAAATTATATATCTCTATTAGGAAAAAAAAAAAAAAGAAAATCCGATGATGTTTCATTGGATCTTACATTCATTCTCTTCCCAGTAAAAGTCTATTTTGAGTTAACTCTTAACATTCTATTGGAAATTTTCATAGTCAAAATCTCAGTACTGCACTGAGTTAATTGTTACTTGTTATGCCACGAGTTGAAATAGCTACCATATGTTTCCAGATTTCAATTATAATCAATTTCTGAGCAAACTTGTAACTAGAAATAGTTTGCAGTCAAAGAGAGATTCCATATTATTTAAAAGAAACATTTTGGTTTGTTTACATAAGAACTCAGATCCAAATCTGCCTTTGAGATAATGAGTTCTGATAATTGCCAAAAAAACTAATAGAAATAAAATCTAGGTGTAAGGAAATATGAAATTCTTTAATTTTTAGGTATGAAAGTTTACGGTTAGTTCTGCTGGTGTTAGTACATGTTTAACTACTGAGTTAGTGTATGTACATTAACCCTTTAGCATTTAAACTGGTCATGTCTGGCTGAAATACCTGTTTTATGTTCAAACCAGCCATAGCTGGCCTCCCACACATACCCTACAGTATTATTCTAACAATAAACAATTACATGGTCAAAAGTTCAAAGTTATGAGACAGAACACAATTAATCCAAAACAATGTGAATAAACAAGCATTACATTTGACAGAGTAATCTGAACGTTAAAGGGTTAAAACCTGTTAATATAGTCGTGACTGGCCTTCATGTCAATGGCACGTAAAAGCACCCACTACACTCTCTGATTGGTTGGCGTTAGGAAGGGCATCCAGCTGTAGAAACTCTGCCAAATCAGATTGGAGCTTGGTGCAGCCACCTGGTCCACCAGTCCTCAGTCAAATCGTCCAACCCATGCTAGCATGGAAAGCAGACGTTAAACGATGATGATGATGATGATGATATATACATATTTAACTATTAGTATTAAAATATGTTTCACCTCATAGTTAGCAAATGGACATGTTTAACCCTGTTAGTTAATAAATGTGCATGTTAATCTCTTAGGATATATGTACATGCTTAACACTGTTAGTAAATCTTCATGTAACCCATTAGTTTGTATCCATACACATTTAACCTTCTTAGTATATGTTCATGTTTAATCTCTTGGTTAATATGTACCTATTTAACACATCTCTATGTAGCTGTCATCCTTCATATGTATCACATATGCCATAAAAACCCATGTAATTTGTGCACCTGTGTAATTTATGCAGGTGATTTCCAGGATAAAGACTGTTAGAAAAAGCTTCTACTCATGTAAAATTTGCACCCAACAGTTTTCAGAATTGCCAATATGGCCAAGGGGAAAAGGTTTTCAATTTAATTGTATTTAGTGTAATTTCACTTACTTATGATTAGATTTTATTAAATTTTCACTAAATGAAGATAATTTCTGTTTAACAGGTATCACATTGAAAGCTATTAAATTATGAAGTGTTTGTGTTGTTTATAATAAACTTTATTTTACATTTTTTGCCCACAAGAGATTATGTCCAATCTTTAGCTTACTTCTGTATGTCTTCACAATCACAGGAAAAGTTGTTGATAATTCTTATCAACAAAAACAACGCTGATAAATACGCACAAGTGTTGCTAAATAAGTTTAATTACCAATAAACATCAGCTTGGATAACACTTTACTCAACTGATAGAGGGAGGTGACTGATAAAACTGATTATGTAAAGAGAATTCTGATTGGTCGAAAGTGTCTTCTTGTCTCAAGCTCTGATTTTCTGCCTTTTCTTGTTGGAACTTTTGATATGGAACATTGAAATTTTAATCTCTTTCACACTTATAAAATGTCAAGCAAACTTAAAAATTTGTCATTACTGTTTTAGCTGAGAGACCAAACTGATAGTTTGCTAACCCACTAAAATAAACATTAAAAATCGAAAAGAGAAAATAAACAGCTTTGCAAGTTTAACTCAGTGAACAAGAGAGGTGCAAAATTTAAGAAGTGACTTGTTAGAATATACACGTCTGTAAGGAGACATAAACAAGAATAGCAAGAATCTACTATACCAAATAAACTGGTAATACATACAAGTGTTCTATGAAGAGAAAAAGATTGCTGCATAATTCAACATGAATGTGAAACAACATTAAACACCATATAAGTTAAATGAAGGTTTCTGTAGGAACGCTAAGTCATATTCACTTAGTGAGTTTATATGTACAAGGATGAATGATGTTGTTGTTGTTGATGTTAGATGCAGTAAGAGTTGATAGCGGCAATATCAGCAGTGAGGAATTTCATTGTGTTGTGACATGGAGAAAGCAAGCAAATAGCTTCCTGGTGCAAATGCAAGCTAGACTCCCGGAGCAGAGAAAAACTGATCTATTTAAGGAAATTGCTGGGCTCCATTGCGATAGGTAGAAACTCCAAGCAATGTAAAATATGGCCTGGACCGTGATTACTAGCATGAACTTCAAACTTCAAAAAGTAGTTAACCATTTATTGGTTTTAGTAAATTTATACAGAAATAAAAGTCCAGAATAAATAAAAGTCAACTTCATTATATATTTTCTGTAAAAACCTATTCTGACATTAAATGAATCAACTTCCTGTATGAATGTTTACATTTGTACATCATTTTTCAGCAAAAAATATTTCTAAAGAAATTTTGGAAACTATCTACTCATGTAATTTACACACCCACTAGAGTTTATTTTTGTTTTTGTGAAAAAAGTGCATAAATTACATGGGTTTTTATGCTATATCATACATATCAAGGATGACATCTGCATAAAGAAGTGCTATGCACTCGAAATGAATGTAAGCTGCATAAGGAGACTTCTTGATGTGCGGAAGCTGTGTAATTGTATTGAATTTTTGTGGACCAAGTTTAGCTAGCTCTTTTCACAAGGCTTTGAATCAAATACCTTGGTGATATCAAAGAAAGCCATGTACAACAGTATGTAATATTGTGCATGGCATTTTTCCTGCAACTGATGACATAAGAAAATTGAAAGTAATATTGAGGTTTGGTTGAGTAAGTCTTCAACAGAGGGATGAACAGAAATATTTCCAGCAATTGATAAATGCAAGATTCCTCATTAGTTGTCATAATCCAGTTTGTCTCCTACCTTGAAAAAAATAATAGTTGCATCTCTGAGGTCAACTGGTATCGAAAACCATGTCCAGATTAGAAGAAATAGTGCAAGAAGCCTTGTTATAAATGTTTCATTTTCAAGTTTATTTATCCCAGCTAGAATCCAATTGGGTCCAGCTGCCTTTTTTCGTTTTGAAGGGAACAGATTAATTTTTTGATTTTTGTAATGTCAAGCAGTGCAGCTATTCCCCATAGGTCTTTATGCAATGTTGTCCTGAGATTTTTCATTGGCCATATTGTCCCAATGAAGCAAGTTTTCGAAATATTTTTCATCTCTGATTACTTTTTTCTTGTTTGATAGTTCTTGATTGTGAATCTATTACACAGGGACTATAGATCTAATCATATTGAAGAAATTTCTTCTGATATACATGTCAACCAGTTTCTCTGTTTCATGTGCTTAGTTTTTATTGCATGTGCTTATTTCTGAACTGCAGCCATTGCTTGTTGGCAACTTTTCCATTTGTGTTCATTATTCTTGCCTTTTTGGTAGGTATGGAAAGTCCCTTTGTTTCTATTGAATAGCTATATGATTTGGGTGATGCTCTCAGTAAACCAGCTTTTGAGTTTTTGGGCTGTAAAACCAAAGAACTCTTAATAAGCTGCAGATATAACCTCCTTTAGAATGCACCATGTATTTTCAGTGGTGTTACTGATGGGTGACAGTCATCATTTAAACAGTAAATGCTGCTGAAGTTACTTTGCATTTGCTGGGTCTGAGAGAAACTCAGTGTTGACATCGTTTCTGTTGTTAAATTTGATTAGAAATGAGTTAGATTGCCACTTTGGTCATATTTAATGGTGGTCAGTCCAGCAATCATTGGCTCTTGCTGTGATGTGCAGTTAGTGTGCAGTCCTGTGAATGCAGCTCTGTACAATGACACAGTCACTTATGTGCTGGTGCTTTGATCTTAGATACTGCCACAAACCTTTTTACCAATTTATTTGTTAGAATGGTATGTTGGTCATTGTTTACTAAAGTCTGTTCCTCACATTTAGTTAGGAGCAGAATGCCAGTTGAGTTAGCCCTTCCCATACCCTTCTTTCCTGTAGTGCCATTCAGTAGTTCAAATCTTAGCCAACTCTGGAGAGTAGTTATCACATACTTGGATTGAAACATAAGTGTCTTTCAGAAACAGCATCTGAGAAGTCCTTTCTAGAATTAGCTCTGCTTCACCTGTATTGGGTGAGAAAAGTTGCCTCAAACATAGCCTCACTCAGTTTCATTGACTGGGTCTCCATCTTTAGTGGGGTTATCTATTTTAGTTTCTGACTTTTTTGAAGATGAAAGAAATAATATATAATAAAAATTTATAGAAATGTTTAGACTCTTATTAAAAAGCCAAATAGCGTCCATACAGCACTTATCTCTAGGGAGTTGGCACACTTCATTCTAGTCTTTACTGAGATGAGACTACCTAATGAGGGACAGCTGAAAAAAACATGGTGGTTGATAAACCCGCTTTTGGAAAGGCAAGCTATAAGAAGAGCAACATTTACATGAAACAGGCTTTGTAGTCCATAATGATCATGTTGACTGTCTATGTAAACTGTCTACTGGCATTGCTGAAAGATTGAGGATTCTTCATTTAAAACTTGCTGGCTCTAACAAGTATATCAGATATGTAATATAGTTTAATGTTATTGTATCAGACATAGAGAGTGAATTGGTACATGTATATTAAGCGTTCAGTGTGATTTAGTAGAAATGTATCTAAATGATAAGGTCTTTCTTACCTGCATTTATGAGAATAAGAATTGTGAAGATGATATCAACATAGTGTTTTTCACTAACTGCTTTGACGAGTTGATAGATAGTCAAACAGATTGCAATGACAATGTTTATAAGAGACATTGATAAGAAGAGCCATTCTGTTGCTGTCAATCCAGAAAAGGTTCGAAACTGAAAGAAGAAAGATAATGAAATTGAAAGAAAACGTTTAGCCTTCTATTTCATCAGTATTTTATATATACAATGATAAAAGAGTTTTCATGCTAGTAACAGAATGATTAGTCTTCATTTAAATGATGTTCAAAAGAAAGCCATCCCATCAGTCATAATTTGACAAACACTCACACACAAATGCACACACATATGTATACATAAACATAAACAAACACAGAAACATACACAACATGCAGGGCCAGATTAAGACCCATAGAGGGCTTAAGCACTTAAAAGGTTTTGGTGCCACAATATGTGTGTGTGTGTGTAATTCAAAACATAAACAATACAAAACAAAATTAAACAAAACTAACAATAATATGGAAAATAATGTTTATTTTTGTATACTTCTATTTAAATTACGTTTGAAAAGATTTCTATTTTTTTAATTGCAAAGTATTTGATCAGCTCTTCAAAATTAACTGTACACAATAGGTGCAGGAGTGGCTGTGTGGTAAATAGCTTGCTTACCAGCCTCATGGTTTTGGGTTCATTCCCACTGTGTGGCACCTTGGGCAAGTGTCTTCTACTATAGCCTCGGGCCGACCAAAGCCTTGTTAGTGGATTTAGTAGACGGAAACTGAAAGAAGCCCATCATATATATGTGTATATATATATATATATGTATGTATGTATGTGTGTGTATATGTTTGTGTGTCTGTGTTTGTCCCCCCAACATCGCTTGACATCCGATGGTGGTGTGTTTACGTCTCTGTAACTTAGTGGTTCGGCAAAAGAGACCTATAGAATAAGTATTAGGCTTACAAAGAATAAGTCCTGGGGTCGATTTGCTTGACTAAAGGCGGTGCTCCAGCATGGCCACAGTCAAATGACTGAAACAAGTAAAAGAATAAAGAGTAAAGTGAACACTTCTGCTTCTATACTTCGTAGACATAGCCTGCCTTGTTGCATAATTGTTCTCTCCAAGCTATCAATCATTGAGATTTGATGTGTTGAGTACCATCTTAATCTCTTCAAAGTGAAACTATGCCTTGGACGATGGAGTCTAAGAAACACACGATGGGATGTCCGTGGTTGGATAGTTTTTGATCACAGGCCTGTTTGATCAAGGCAATCCTAGGGATGAACAGCAACAACCACTACAAACAGTATTTCACAGGCTATGAAACTTTTCAGTTATTTTATTCTCTTCTTGCCCACAAAACATAGTGTTTTTTTTTTCTTTTTGTTTCTATTTTTGTGAAGAGAAGAACACAGGACAAAAAGTTGTTTCAATAGACATTTTTTCGGTCAATTCTATATGATGAAAATAAATTGCCTTGGGGAAAACAAAAGCACTTCTTTTATTTTGGCACATCAGCTGAGTTCATTTTCTCTTTTGTGCAACATGTAATATAAGATAGTTACTGATTACACACATACACACACATGCATGTAAATGCATTTACACTCCTCTTTGCACACACATATTCATATTTTCATAAATACTCACACACAAACATGCATGCATACATATGCATAGAAATAAACAAACGCAGAAACATACATTATATGTATGCCATTCTTTCTTGTTAAGTTAGTCAAGAACAGGAAACTTATTAAAAAAACAGTTAGAAAACAAGAAATGTTGGTGGAGTGAGGTGGGAAGAGAAGTTATTAAGAGTGAGGAAGGAAACCCAAACTCTTGGAAAATGCATGCAAATGAAGAAATGTAAGAAATAATGGTTTTGTTAACTTCAAGAATTTCCTCCAGGAGAGATGGTCAATAAATTTGTTGGCTTATTTGTTTCACACACTTCAGGACAACATAGATAAACACATATATTACCATACAAACATGTGTGTACATGTGTATGTATATTTATATATATATACATACATACATATATATAATATATATATATATATATATATATATATATATATATACATGTACATATACATGTGTGTCATCATCATCATCATCATCATCGTTTAACGTCCGCTTTCCATGCTAGCATGGGTTGGACGATTTGACTGAGGACTGGTGAAACCGGATGGCAACACCAGGCTCCAATCTAATTTGGCAGAGTTTCTACAGCTGGATGCCCTTCCTAACGCCAACCACTCAGAGAGTGTAGTGGGTGCTTTTACGTGTCACCCGCACGAAAACGGCCACGCTCGAAATGGTGTCTTTTATGTGCCACCCGCACAAGCCAGTCCAGGGGCACTGGCAACGATCTCACTCGAAAATCCTACGGGAGCCAGTCAGGCGGTACTGGCAACAGCCACGCTCAAAATGGTGCATCTCATGTGCCACCCGCACAAGAGCCAGTCCAGGGGCACTGGCAACGATCTTACTTGGCTTGCCGGGTCTTCTCACGCACAGCACATTTCCAAAGGTCTCGGTCAGTAGTCATCGCCTCGGTGAGGCCCAATGTACGAAGGTCTTGCCTCACCACCTCAGCCCAGGTCTTCCTGGGCCTACCTCTTCCACGGGTTCCCTCAACTGTTAGGGTGTGGCACTTTTTCACGCAGCTATCCTCATCCATTCTCACCACATGTCCATACCAGCGCAATCGTCTCTCTTGCACACCACAACTGATGCTTCTAATGTTCAGCTTTTCTCTCAAGATACTTACACTCTGACGGGTATTCACATTGACATTACACATCCAACGGAGCATACTGGCTTCATTCCTTGCGAGCTTACGTATGTCCTCAGCAGTTACAGCCCATGTTTCACTGCCATGTAGCATGGCTGTTCGTACGCATGCGTCATGCAGTCTGCCTTTTACTCTGAGTGAGAGTCCCTTTGTCGCCAGCAGGGGTAAGAGCTCTCTAAACTTTGCCCAGGCTATTCTTATTCTAGCAGCAACACGTTCAGCGCACCCACCCCCACTACTAACTTGGTCGCCCAGATAGCGGAAGCTATCGACTACCTCTAGTTTTTCACCCTGGAATGAGATAGAAGTTGTTTCCTGTTTGTTTACAGTCTTTATTGCACCTGAACATCTGCCACAAACAAAAACTAACTTCCTAGTTAACCTGCCTTTGATGTTGCTGCACCTCTTATGTGTCCATAGCTTGCACCGGGTACATCTTATAGAGTTACTACCTACTCCTTTTCTACATACTGAGCAGGGCTATCTACCTGAAGGGGTTTATGTTTTATCTACCTTCCTACTTATTAGGATTTTGGTTTTAGCTAGGTTGACTCTAAGGCCCTTCAATTCTAGACCTTGCTTCCACACCTGAAACTTCTCCTCTAGTTCTGATAGTGACTCCGCAATTAGGGCAAGGTCATCAGCATAGAGAAGCTCCCAGGGGCAACCTGTCTTGAACTCCTCTGTGATTGCCTGGAGGACTATGATAAATAAGAGGGGGCTGAGGACGGAACCTTGGTGGACCCCTACTTCTACCCGGAATTCATTGCTGTACTCATTTCCAACCCTCACCTTACTGGCAGCATCTCTGTACATGGCTCGCACAGCTCTCACTAACCATTCTTCTATCCCAAGTTTCCTCATTGACCACCAGATAAGGGATCGGGGGACCCTGTCAAAGGCTTTCTCCATGTCAACGAAAGCCAGGTACACAGGTTTATCCTTAGCTAGGTATTTCTCCTGCAGCTGTCTCACTAGAAATAAGGCATCAGTAGTGCTTTTACCTGGCACAAACCCAAACTGCATCTCATCTAAATTGATTCGCTCCCTAATTAGTTGGGCTATGACCCTCTCTGTAACTTCCATAACCTGATCTAACAGCTTGATGCCTCTGTAATTATTTGTATCTAAAGCGTCACCTTTACCTTTGTAGCAGTTGACTATGATGCTGCTACACCAGTCATTGGGTATGACTCCTTCGTGTATCACCTGGTTCGTAATACGGGTGACTAGGCTATAGCCAACACTGCCAGATATTTTGAGCATCTCTGCAGTGATTCCTGATGGGCCGGGGGCTTTCCCGGTCTTCATACTCTTAATTGCTTTATCTACCCTGGTACTATCAACTCGGATAGCTGGTCCCTCTATTGGGTCGACATACGGCAGGCTCTCTTCCTCCCATTCATTCTCTTTATTAAGCAATCTATCGTAGTGGCATCTCCAGACCTCTTTCTTTGCATCCTCATTTAGTGCAAGCGTACCATCATCCATGCGAACACATTTCTCTCCTACAACATCACTATTCTCTCTCCTACACTGTCTTGCAACACGAAATACCTCGAGTCTTTGGTCCTCACGGCGCAGAACATTGGCAAATCTTTTGTTATCTGCTTCCCCTCTGGCTAAATAAACCTGTCGCCTAGCCTCCCTTCTGGCACATTGGTACAATTCCCTGCTACCACCGTTCTTCCAGTCCTTCCAAGCCTGTTTCTTTTGTCTAATAGCCCTGTCTACCTCCTTGTTCCACCACCACGTTACTCTGGGTCGGGAGGGGACCTTACACCACCCACAAATCTGGTCGGTGGCTTTCAACAGGTTGTCCCGCAGAAATCTCCAATTGTCTTCCACGTTGTATGATGCTATATCCCCTTCTATTTCGTTAAATGCTTCAAGTAACTTGTCTCTAAGTCTCTGTCCATTTGCAGGGTCTTTAAGCTTCCACACCCTTCTCCTCCAAGCCGGTCTAATTCTGGGCACCCATTTTGCCTTGATCCCAAAGTCGCTAACTACTAATCTATGTTGTGGGGTACATTCTTCGCCAGGGTAGGTTTTGGCATTTATAAGCTGCCCTCTTTCCCTATTTCTGGCGAGGATGTAGTCGATTTGGCTAGAGTGTCTGCCGGAGTGGTAGGTGACTAGGTGACTGGCAGGTTTCCTGAAGTTGGTATTGCAGACCATAAGATCGGTTGCATCACAGAACTCCAGCAGTCTGGTTCCCTCCTCGTTGCGGGAACCAAAGCCATAGCCTCCATGTATGCCATGGAAGCCTCCAGCACGACATCCGACATGACCATTGAAGTCTCCAGCCACAAAGAGAAGGTCCCTGTCACTCGTCGACGAGGTAGTTTGCAAGAGGGTGTCATAGAATTGGTCTTTCAGACCATCTGGTAGCCCCAGTTGAGGTGCATAGGCTGAGATGACAGTAGCTAATCTATGATGAAGCACTAGTCTAATCTTAAGTACTCTGTCACTTACTCTAACGACCTCGATTACCTTATCCACCCATTTCTCCGCTAGAAGTATTCCTACGCCCCCAACCCCGTCAGTGTTCCCTGCCCAGAAAATCTTGTACCTGTGTTCTTTGCCTGTGAGGAACCTCGCAGAACCTCCTCTCCATCTTACTTCCTGGATGCAGCACATATCTACGCGTCTCCATTCAAGCATCTCAACAATTTCACCAGATCTACCTTTCAGCGTGCCGACGTTGAGAGTGCCAATCCTAACAGTATGGGTGTTGGGGGTGTGGGCCTGTAGCCTGGGGAAGGGGGAAGCAGTGTCGTGTACCTATATATATATATATATATATATATATATATACATATATATACGTGTGTATATATGTATGTGTATATATATATATATATATATATATATATATATATATATATATATATATATACACACATACATATATACACACGTATATATATATGTATATATATATATATATATATCATTGTTTAACATCCTCCTTCCATGGTGGCACCAGTGGTTCCCAACGTGGGCAGTATTGCTTCCCTGGGGCGATGGACAGTTCCAGTGGGGCATTGAAGAAAAGTGAGGCGATAATGGGGTAGCGATTCATGTAAAGCAACAAAACAATGGGTTCATTGGGTTAAGAGGTCTATGTTTGTGATGGTTAGTTGGAATGGGGGCACTAGGAATGTGGTCTGAATGTCAAGGGGGCGGCATCCCAAAAAAGTTTGGGAACCACTGACTTGGATGGTTTGACAGGAGCTGGCCTGGCAGGAGCCTGCATCATACTTCTATGTCTGCTTTGGCATGGTTTTTACAGCTGGATGCCCTTTCTAACATCAACCACTCCTTAGAGTGGGCTGAGTGCTTTTTACGTGGAACTTGCACAAGTGAGGTCAATTTTGGCATGGTTTTTACAGCTGAATGCCATTCCAAATGCAACCACTTTACAGTGTGGACCGGGTACTTTTTAAGTGGCACATACTCTGGTGGGGTCACCAAATAACTTTGCAAGACAAGGAGTCTTTGAAAGAGGAGGGAGCATTGGAGGGTGTGATCTTGTGTCAGATGATGAAAGATTACAGTGTGACAGAGAGGCAGCATATACGTGCAAGGAACTGTGCAAGCATTGATTTGTGGGTTTGATTTTGGCTTGAGTTAGCTCATCATTTTTCAGACAACTGTTTATATATAAATGTTGCTTTAAATTGGAGTATATATATATATATATATATATATATATATATATATATATATATATTATTATTATTATTATTATGATATATTATCATATAGTTATTATTGTACTTAATAAACTTCCATAGTTGCTTTATCTCTGTAACTTACAAAGCTTTCTGGTTTGTTTATAAATACATGCAGTAGTGGACAGTTAAAGTATATATTCATAGAATTTGGCTGAAATTGATGGGTAAGTATTTGACCCAATCAGATGCACAAAGAATCATGTAAGTGTTGATTTGTGGTTTCGATTCCAACTTGGATTAGCTCATAATTTTTTAAATCAATTCATCATCATCATCATCATCGTTTAACGTCAGTTTTCCATGCTGGCATGGATTGGACGGTTCGACTGGGATCTGAGAAGCCAGGAGGCTGCACCAGGCCCCAATCTGATCTGGCAGTGTTTCTACAGCTGGATGCCCTTCATGACGCCAACCACTCTAAGAGTGTAGTGGATGCTTATGTGCCACTGGCACAGGGACCAGAGGAGCTGGCATTGGCCACGATCGGATGGTGCCTTTTACGTGCCACCAGCACGGAATTGTTTATATATGGTTAAGTGAGCAGGCCAACATTGCCTTTCATTGGAAGGCAAGTCATTGCAGGGTTACCCATTTACAGCTGAGTGGACTGAAACAATGTGAAATGAAGTGTTTTGTTCAAGAACACAATGTACAGCCAATCTGGGAATTGAAACCTGTTATAACGTAGATCCTCATTGTATGATATTGTCGGCACTGTAATATTATTGTCCCCACTATTATGTTGTGGTAGTATCCCATATCTTATTATCTTTGACTTGTCTATCATGATATCACTGATAGCTGAGAAGATAATGACTTTGAAACGTCTACCTTGATGGTAACTTGAACTCATACATATCACATAACTGACACTGACTCCAGCTGAGAACTTCCTACAATGACTCCACTACTACTGACTTCCTACAATGACTGACTGTCTGACCGTAACATGCTTTTTAGTTTCACAAATACCTTCTGGCATTTTTCTGACCAAAACCAGTTTGCATCATTTTTTAACTGCTCATTTAGTGGAGCCCTTGTGTGGTGTATGTTTGGGATGTATACTTGATAGTAATTTACCAAACCTAAAAATGCTTGTAACAATTTAAGGGTCATTGGGGGAGGCATATTCCTTATAGCCATCGCCCTTGATGGGTCTGGCCTTCATCCCTTTCGTCAATTACTTGACTTAAATATTTGATTTTTTTTACTCAAAAATTCACACTTTTCCTCTGTTAGTCTAAACCTGTATTCATTTATTTTTCTGAATATATTTTTAATGTTTGAAGTGTTGCTCCATTGACTCGCTCTTTATCAAAATATTATCAAGATATGCGATAGCAAAGTCACAATCATTTAACATTGCGTCCATCACTTGTTGGAATATGGGAGGTGCTACTTTCATTCTAAAAGGAAGCCGCTTGAAGTTATACAATCTATGGTGTGTTGATTGTTAAAAGGTGTGCACAATCTTCTACCTGTATCTGCAGATAGTCCTCCATGAGGTCTAACTTTGAGAAAATTTTTCCTCTATTTAGTTTTGAGAACGCTTCTGGGTTTGGTAATGGATAGTTGTGTTTGACTAAACAGACATTTAATCCAGTTGAAAAGTCTGTACACACTCTTAGTTTAGTATTTTTTCTTTACATAAATCGTCAGTGCTGTCCAGTCTAAATGGTTGACTTTTTCAATTATAGCTAGACTTTCTAGTCTTTCTAGCTCTTTATTGACCTGGTCCAACGCGGCAAATGGCATGTTCCATTTGGGCCTAAAAACAGGCGTTACCCTTTCTTTTACTGTGATCCTCACTTTTGTTTTAGTGCAACAACCTAATCCTTCCAAAAAAAAAACATTTAGAAACAGTTTTAAAATTTTTTGTATCAGTTGTTCGACTTCATTCAAACTTTTGACCAGGCTGACTACATTTTCACAGAGAACACTAATGGAGGTATCCCACATTTTAAATAATTCCATGCATTCTGTGTCAAATAGGTTTAGCAATTTTTTCAATGGTTGTCATTTTTGTTTCACCTCAAAAAGTTACATTGCAAATACATTCACTGATGAAATATAATTTCTTTCCTGTAACAGATGCTACTTTATTTGATTTAAATAATTTCGGCTTACCTATTTGTTGCCATGTTTCTTCATTTATGATAGTGATATCACTACCCATGTCTAATTGCATTTTGACACGAGTGGTTATGATTTTCACCTTGAGAAATTTTCTGTTCATTGTACAAACATTTTTCTCTGATGACAAACTATTTTTTCTCGTTTGGTCTAATTTTTCATCATCTTAGTTCTGCAGTGCAATTTAATGTGTCCTGTGTTCCCACAATGAAAGCACTTTGCTTTTATGAATGGACACTATTTTCTCAGGTGCCTACCACCGCATGCCATACATGGGTTTATCTCCTGTTGTATATTGTGTTTTTTGTGAAACACTTTATCCCTCTTCCAACACTTCCACACTGGTTTTATCTGTAAATAATCTCTGCATTGGATTTCTTCTGTGCTGTGCCTTACTTTTACATATTGCATGCTTCTGAGAGTTTCTGGGGAGTTATATCCTGGTTCATTTCCAGCTTTGTGAGAATTTTCATTCTGACTTCTGTGTCCTTTTTAGAAGTAAGTCCCTGAGCAAAAATCAGGCGCTTGAATGAGTTTGGAGTTAGTTTATCCAGTTTAAATCTCTTGCACTCTCTGTTCACTCTACCCACATGTGGTAAAGTCTTTGTCATCGCTTTTCTCCAAGTTCAAATATTTCCAACATGTGTTGAATAATGACATTTTTTCACTGAAATGTCAATAAAATGTCAATTGTATCCATGAAATTTATGTCAGAAACTTTTTTAGGCAATATAAAGTTACAGTATTTCTCATGCTCTATTGTCACCAGTTTCCTCAGAATTAGAATGGTTTTCATTTCCTCCATCCAGTGTTAGCATTCTTTTTTGAAAATTTGTTTAAATCTTTGGTAATATACCTCAAAAGTGACTCCTTCTTCTGAGACATATTTAAATTCACTTATTGAATTTGCTACATGGTCTGACAAAATATATTTTCTGGTTTTGTTACTAATTTCTTTAGTTATAGCATTTGTTGCTGTAACATTTGTTTTTTTTTGTTGTTGCTGTTTTCGCAACTCAACTAGACCCTCTAACAAGTTTTCCATAATTTTATGGATTTTTCATAAAATATGTACAACAAAAATGTTTGCTACTCCTCTGTCAAGATTTTAATTTCTCCAAGGGAAAATCTTTCAATGTCGTCCACATGAATTGTTTATTTTTCTCTGGAAAAAAAAATTTTTTTCAACATTGTCTGCATGAATTGTTTATATCCTCATAGCCACTGTTATAATGTGGATCCCTGTCCACTTGTATGTTACTGTCAGCACTGTAATATTCTTGTTGCTACTATCATGTTGTGGCAGTATTCCACATCTTATTTTTTACTCATCTATTGTGCTGTTGCTGATAGCTCGGCAAGACAATGACTTTGAAATGTGTACCTTGATGGTAACTCGAACTCGTATATGTCACATAACTGACCTTGACCCCAACTGAGAACTTGTACAATGATTCTACTACTACTGACTTCTACAATGACTGACTGTCTAGCTTTATAGTGGCTTTATACCACTTTGCCACCTTTGAATGCGAGTACCATTTTTACTACAACAAAACCACAATCCCAAGATCGTTAGTGCAACGCACCTAACTTTTAGGCTACACTCCTTCACAATATATAAACATACACACACACTTGAGTAGGAAAATAAACAATAGTATCATTCAATACACTTAGTTAAAGCTGTATGTTTTTAATAACAGGCTGACTCAGCTCCATGTTATTTAGTTTCCTAGATGCAGAATACATCCAAATCCTCAGATGCATAGAGTGAAGAGAACATTTTGGGTTCCACTAGTCAGTTCAGGTCATGTGTCTATGCTCGCAATCCTCTCACTCATCATCATCATCATCATTTAACGTCTGCTTTCCATGCTAGCATGGGTTGGACGATTTGACTGAGGACTGGTGAAACCAGATGGCTACACCAGGCTCCAATCTGATTTGGCAGAGTTTCTCCAGCTGGATGTCCTTCCTAACGCCAACCACTCCGAGAGTGTAGTGGGTGCTTTTACGTGCCACCGGCACGAAGGCCAGTCAGGCGGTACTGGCAACGGCCACGCTCAAAATGGTGTATTTTATGTGCCACATGCACAAGAGCCAGTCCAGGGACACTGGCAATGATCTTGCTCGAAAGTCCTTACACATGCCATGGGCACAAGTGCCAGAAAGGCGACGCTGGGCACAGGTGCCATCACAATTTCGCTTGCGCTTCATAAATGTTTCGAGGCATAGTCAAGTGGTTAAGAAGTTTGCTTTTAAATACAAGGCTTTGGGTTTAATCTCGTAGTTTTGCTCTTGGGTAAGAATCTCAAGTTGACCAAAGCATTGATGAGTGAAATTAGAAAATTGTGAGGCAATTTGTCAAAAGGACTGTTCACATTCATAAATTGTGAACATAATTTTTCACATAGTTTACACCACCTCATGGTCATTGAGCGCCTTTTGTGGAGTTTGATTTATTGTATGCATTTCAATCAGATCTCAGAGGCACAGAAAAGGGCCAGGAGCATGCCTCCATCCTCTCCCTAAATGAATGAAATATAATTTTTAAAATGTTTTTAATGCTGTTTCCACAGCAATTGCCACAAAAAAAAAATTATGCATTAAGAATCACTCCTCTATCTCACTATACAATTTTCCATTGAATAAGGTTATTATTGTAATTAGTGAAATTTCTTCTAGCTTTACATTTTGAGTTAGAATTTTGCCAAGATTGACCTTAACCTTTCATCTTTTTGAGGTCAATAAAATAAGTATTAGTTGAGTACTGTGGTCAAATAATTGACTTCCCCTTCTCCTCAAAATTGCTGGCCTTGTGCCAAAATAAGAAAGGATCATTGTCATCATTATTAGAGTAGTGAGCTGGTAGAATTGTTACCATTTCGGACCAAATGCTTTGCAAGATTTCTTCCAGCTCTTTACTTTTAGAGTTGAAGTCTGCCAGGGTTGATTTTGCCTTTCATCCTTTTGGAGGTTGATAAAATAAGATACAAGTTGAGCAAGAGAGTCAATATAATTAACTTCCCCACTCCTACTAAAATTGCTGGCTTTGTGCCAAGATTTGGAACCATCATCATCCACAGAGGCAAAGTGGCTGAGTGCTTTTCGAGTGTTGGGCCGCTCGTAGACAAAGTGACTGAGTTCCTTTCAAGCACTGGACCTCACGGAGGCAAAGTGGCTAAGTTCCTTTTGAGTATTGGCCCTCATGGAGGCAAAGTGACTGAGTTCCTTTCGTGTGTTGGGCCTCATGGAGGCAATGACCAAGACCTTTGGCATTATGTCATGCTTGAGAAGAAAACCCATCAAGCCGAGCAAAATCATAGTCATGGCAGATACCAGTGTGGCACAAATGTCACTCGTGCCAGCAGCACGTAAAAGCACCCATCACACTCTCGGAGTGGTTGGCATTAGGAAGGGCATCCAGCTGTAGAAAACCATGCCAAATCAGACTGGAGTTTGGTGCAACCTTCTAACTTACCAACCCTGGTCAAACCATCCAGACATTAAATGGTGATGATGATGAAGATGAAAAATGTATGGTGGCAAGCTGGCGAAACTATTAGCACATCAGGCAAAATGCTTAGAGACATTTCATCCATCTACACATTCTAAGTTCAAATTCCGCTGAGGTCGACTTTGCCTTTCATCCTTTGAGGGTCAATGAAATAAGTACCTGTAACACACTGGAGTCAATTTAACTGAGTAGCCCCCGCTCTCCCACAATTTCAGGCCTTGTGCCTATAGTAGAAAGGATTATTATTATTATTATTATTATCATGAAAAGTATTTTTTGATAGGATCAAGCAAGTTTCTACTGTACCATCTGGTTTTCATCTCAGCGTTCCTGAAATGTCTGCAGGATTGTATTCTTATGTTTGTAATGATTGGGGGAATATAGACTCTTCCTGTCGGTGTACTGCATCAGTTTGTTTTGTTATGAGGTTTAGTTGCTCTTTTTCTTATTATGTTAGTGTATGTTCTGTTGTGTGTGGTGAGTGTAATGTGAGTTGTGTTATTTTATGGAGCCATAAAAAAATTAAATAAAATGAAATAAATTTGCCCATCTTTTACACCAAGACAAAACATCATGCATATGATAACACTTCCAATCAGTTAAGATCAGAAGCCATGAGAGCCAGTGCTTGGTACTGCATTAGGGTATATTATTATTATTATTATTATTATTATTATTATTATCATTATTATTATTATTATTATTATTATTATTGTTATTGTTATAATTAAGGCAGCAAGCTGGCAGAATTGTTAGCATGCCAGGCAGAATTCTTCATGGTATTTCATTCATTTTTACATTTCTGAGTTTAAATTCTGTTGAGGACAACTTTGCCTTTCTTTGTTTTGGAGTTGATAAATTACCAATGAAACACTCGGGTCAATGTTATCGACAAGTTTCTCCCACAAAAATCTCAGGCCTTATGTCTAAAGTAGAAAGGATTATTGTTATCGTTAGTATTATTATGATTATTATTATTAATATGATTATTATTATTACTATTATTATCAATAATATTAATATGCTTAGTTTTGTTTGTTTTTGTACATACCTGTGGTGTGTGTCACACTTCAAAGGAAGGGGTAAAAAGGTTGAAGGGAGAGGTACAAAGAGAGAGAGGTACAAAGAGAAAAAGGTACAAAGTGAGAGAGAGGGGGCAGAGAGGGAGTGAAAGAGAAAGTGAGAGAGTAAGAGAAAAAGTGAGAGAGAGAGAGAATGAGTGGTGACTGAAAGGAAGAGGAAAAAATGTGTATCAGTATTTTCAGAGTAGACTGATACATACATCAAAAGAAAAGTAGATAAACAGACACATTGGTAAATTAAAGACAGATAAGTACAGCAAATATTGGATGTCACTTTCACTTTTCATTACCACACCGGGATAAAATTAACATGCAAGTGGCAGAGTACTTCACAGACATGCATACCATTAACATAGTTCTCAGGGAGATTCAGCCTCACACGGAATGTGACAAGGCTGGCTCCTTTGAATTACAGCTACAACTCATTTTGGTCATCTGAGTGGACAGGAGCAAGATAAACCGTCAAGTGGTTGGATCCGGTCCTAACAGTGGCCTATCTATCTGTCTGTTTTGTCTGTCTGACAGTTATTCTGTCTGACTACCTCTGTCTATCTGTCTCTCAGCAAATACCTGTGGATGTTACTGTTACTTTTCTATACTTGAAGGGTGAGGTAGAAATAAAAATAAAAATAAGCAGAGGAGGTATACTTGAAGTGAACGGTAAAGCGAGAGGAAGAGAGGAGGGACAGAGAGTGAGTGAGATAGAGAGTGAGTGGTGACTGAAAGGAAGGCGGCATTCGTTTTGTGTTTTTAAATGTTTATCAGTATTATCAGAGCAAACAGATACATAACCACAGCAAATATTGGATGTTACTTTTACTTTCCTACAATATAATTAATTACCATATTCTATATACTGGGTCCTCTGCCAACATTGGATATTACTAAGGCGGTGAGCTGGCAGAAACATTAGCATGCCGGGCAAAATGCTCTAGTCCACTCAACAGGTAAAAGTGAGTTGTACTTGTATTTTAAAGGGCTAGCCTTGTCACATTTTGTATCATACTGAATCTCCCTCCTGAGAGCTATGTTAACTTCATGAGCAGGCCCTTTCATTGATCAGATCCCTTGTAGTTGTAAAAAGCTGGCACTCCAACAGTTAAAATGGAATGCCAGCTTTTTTTTTTTTTTTCTAAGGTCTCATTTACACCAACCAGCTTGACAGCTCTGATCAAACCATTTAACCCATACCAGCATGGAAATGGATGTTAAAGGATGATGATGATTTACTTCATACAGTCAGTTTACTAAGTATGGTATCCTGTTAAAGACTTCTTCAAGGTCAGAGAATGCAAAGCATAGTGGTTTGCTCGTAACTAAGAACTTCTGTTATTGTCTCACTAGGAAGAGGCATCAGTGGTACTCTATCTTTGCACAAATCTAAATTGCATCTCATCTAAGTTAATTATCTTTCTAATCAACAGTGCTATACCTCTTAAGCTATAAACTCTGCAGTTGCTTTTTCTAGAACATCTCACTTACCCTTGCAGCAGTTGCGGATGGTACTACTCTGCCAGTCATTGAGAATAACCCACCCCTGTCCTACCCAACTGCCAGATCTACCAAGTGACTAACATGTGTCTTACTTAACTGTTTTCCCTGTCGTCATAACCTTAATAGTTATTTTGACCATATAGTTTACTTGAGGTAGTCCCTCTCTCCCATACATTGTCTTTATGTGGCAACCTCTTAGATAAGCATCTCCATGCTTCTTTCTCCTTACTGAGGGCAAGTACCACAGTTATTTTCATGTATTCTTAGTCATACTGATCCGACACTCTACTTAGCAATGCAAAACAATCATACTACAAGTTCTCATATCACAGAACATTGTAGCTTTTTGTTTCCACTCCTTTCTAAGTAAACTTGATAACTACTTTCTCTTCTAGCTACTGTTTCATACTTCTGCTTTGTTTCACTTTTATGACTACTCACTATATTGTTCTACTACCATGTTATTTTCTCTCCGGCACAGTGATTCTCAACCAGTCTAAATGACTTTTGGGTGTCCACATAAGATTTTGTTAAAATTTACAAGCAATAAATTGCTTATAATTTCTACCTTACACAAAATACTTAACTTTTTTTTTTTATACAATTCCTAATAATACTTAATTATAAGAGTATAAGATTTGTTTTTAAACACTGTATGACTATGAGTGTCTATCTGAGTGAAATAAAAATCAAAAAGGTCCATTTGTCTAGTTTGGCCTTGTTCCGTCCACATATCTTGCTAATGGTTTGCTGCATACTGTTTCACAGAAACTCCTACTTGTCTTCTATGTTAGGTTTTTATCTTCTCAATATATGTGAAACCCAGAAATTCTGTGAACTTACATCTGACTGAGGCAACTTTCAGCTGCCATATTTGTCTTATGTCTCTGGAGCATCTAGTTCTAACTTGAACATCACTAATCACTAATCTATGATGCGTGCTATATTCTTCACCAGGAAAGACTTAGTATTGACAGCCATCAGACTATCCCACTTCATGAAAAGCATCGACTTTATCTGGCTTGTGTGCTTAACAGTGTGGTGGGCTTTAAGGTGTCTACCTCTTTACTAAAGTTAGTGTTGAAAACAATAAAACTGTTAGATCATTTGCATGACACAACACCAAGAGCCTTGATCCCTCTTCATTCTGTGTACAATAATCACAGCACTCGTGTACAATGGAGTTGTCATCATGGTGTCAAACCATCTAAACGATGTCAGCATAGAAAATGAACATAAAAGCATGACAACAATGATAAAGATGAGATGACTGCTGCAAAAAGTGTGTGGATTTGAGTGGAGAAATATGTTGAATAATATCACAATTAATGATCCTCCTGTATTTTCTTTTACCCAAAGCCAGAAACTTTTCACCACCCTCTCGTAGATATAGGCATACGCACAAGTCTGTTCCCTTCGATCTTCAGGAAGATGGAGATTTTCTTGATGAAATTTTCTACAAGTACCTATCAGATGGTGTAGATTACGAATATATCAGAATTTAATGTGAAAAATAAAAATTTTAAAAAGTGGCGTGCACACATACATAATGACATACATCACATATACAAAGTGAAACCTAAAATTAAAAAATTAAAAATTGATGTGAGTCTATGTATGGATTACGTAACGTCGCCACCATTTTTACACATCAAATTCCAACATAATCATAACTTTCATTATCTTAAACGTATTTGTTGAAAATCTTCTGTAGAAAATCATTTTTCTGGAAGTTATGCGAAAACAAATTTGGTAAGTGCGCATTTGAGTAGGTAGGTATGCCTACCTACCTACCTACCTACCTACATCCAGCCATCCATCTATTCATCCATCCAGTCAGCTGACAAAAATGAGTTGTACCTGTATTTCAAAGGGCCAGCCTTGTCACACTCTGTGTCACGCTGAATCTCTCTGAGAACTGAGTTAAGGGTACACGTGTTTGTGGAGTGCTCGGCCACTTGCACGTTAATTTCACGAGCAGGCTGTTTCGTTGATCGGATCAACTGGAACCCTTGTCGTCGTAACTGACGGAGTATCAGTTTACATAATATATATAGGGAGAGTTTTCTAACATAGGCACGATGAGCATCGTCAATTAGATTAACCTGTATTCTCGAATGATATTTGTTTCAGCGACCCTGAGGGAAGAGGGAAAAAGTTTACTTCGCCAAGACTGAAACTTGGAACGTAATTGTACGCAACGAAATACCACAAGGAACTTTACTACTTTATGAAACTCCATTAACGAACTCACTCGACAGATACCCAACTCCGAACCAATATTTTAATGTGTAGTGTAAAGTTATAGAATCGAAAGATGGCCCTAATAAGCAAAAGCGTGATCAGGTTTCTTCGATTGCTTGTTGAACCCTTTTTTTCAAAGTAATACCTTTGAGGAAGGCAGAAACGTCATACAATTTCTTTTCCCTTTCTTCTCCGAATCTTGACTTGTTTGTCTATATTCGTAATCCATCGGTTTTACTGTTAATAGTTTTACTTTCCTCATGGCAGACAACGAGACTGACAAGTGTGTTCTGTTAACAAGGTTTTAAAATACCAATCAATGAAACGTCCTGACAACAACAATCCTTCTAAAGTAAACAAAGTTATTTTTTCAGGTTGACGAGAGGAATCTTAATAGCATATTTGAAATAACTAAAAGCAGCATTATAAGTGCAGACGATTAAAGTTAGATGTTTAACTGTTAAAAGTGGGCGGGGTAAGAAAATGGGATGAAAATGCAACACGATTAACTAATTCAGTTATAAGCTCTATCTACAAGTCTATATTTGGTTTATCTCATTTTGAACCTGTGATTATTCTCCTTCTGGGCACAACTTTATCGATCAGGAGAAGAATCCCGACGGTAAAGGGTTTGTTCCAGCCCATGCGTAAATGTATAGTCACTGAGTTTTCATGTACCGAATATGGATCAGAAAGTAAACTTTTGATGATAGATCAAATAAACTTAGTTCTGTTACAAATAGTTAATATGAAATTGATACATTAACTTAACTAACAAACGTAATTAAAATACCTCTACCGTCGTTAAGAAAATAGCATTGAATACTATTTGATATGTAACTGTTTACAAAAAGTTATTCCTTCTAAGAAGTTTCACCCTAGTTCACATTGACTATCGTTTTACGGTGAAATGAATGAATAACATGACTTAACAATACATACCCGGCCCCATATTCGAACTGTTGATTTAGCAGTTATAGGTCCGATGTTGTAGCGTGTAGGTTGTTCTGTTGACAGGGTGATTTCGTTGTCTTCAGCAGCCATTTGTGGCTATTTACTTCTCATATGACTGGCCTACTGAAACTGTTTTTGTTGTCAGATCACATGGTTGTTGACGACTCTTGCCGCCAGTCGGAGTGGAGGAGGATTATAACCGCAATGACGTCGATAAAGTTGCTGGTGAGGCGATAAAAAAAAAGAGCACTGGTGTTAAAGGTGTGTGCAGAGCCGATTAGGTTCTAAGCTCGTAGTTATCCACCGACACTTGTAATACTTCGCAGTACAGTCGGGCAGCAAGCAGCCTGTCAGGAAATATACACATTCACTTAAAAGTGTGTTTGCGATGATAATTTCTGTTTTGATTGTTCGCCCTTAACACATGCACAAATGCTCACCCAATCTCCGTCACACACACGCAAGTACGCACGCACGTACGCACACGCGCGCATTGTTTGTGTGTGTGTGTATGTGTGAGGATTCTTTTAAAATTATTATCCAGTGCGGCAAATTTAAATTCATACACACAGCTGTTTGGCTACGTAGTATCGGTTGAACACACACGTACGTGCGTATGTATATGACATTCTTTCGGAGAAAGTCTATCAAAACGGAAAGTTTTTGACAATGTCCATAATTTTTTTAACATTTCTTTAAGTTTTTCTTTTCCGGTCGAATCGCTTGTGTTTATGTATTTTGTTGTGTATATATGTGTTTATGTGTGAGAATGTATATATATCTGTGTAAGTATGTGTATGTATAGCACATACAGAATTATACATACATACACAAAAATTACGTACACATAAGCGATTGGACTAAAAGATTTTAAGAGATAAAACTTTCTATGGAAAATACTAAACCAATGCTTACAATTTCGCTAGACGTTCTAAAAGAATGGTATATATATATATATATATATATATATATATATATATATATATATATATATATATATATATACTAGCTGACGTATCCGGTAATTCCCGGGAAAGTGGGGCTTATCCCTTGGTTCAATTCTCATAATTGTTTCGCTAATCCAATAATAACAATACAAAGTATGTAGTCCTTAAAACGGTTTTTGTGCATTTAGAGAGAATACTGAACTGTCTTACACAGGATCTTGTTTCTAGGAATTCCCAATAAGTTCTGAATACCTAAATTGTGAAGTCAGTTATGTAATAATATGAAATTAGTTACCAGATAGTAAGAATTCATATAAAGTAGCCCCGAAAAGGGCTTTAATGCAATTCCCAGAGTATATAGAACTTAGGAGCAAATACTAATAAGATATGTATACTAAAATCGTGAAGCATGTTACGTTATAACTGGCTAATCAGATATGAGATAATAAAAATTCAAAACAAATAATTCTGAAAGGGCTTTTGTGCATTCCCAGGGAATATTACCCTCAGTGGTGCTAGTGTTAGTATATTCGTGAATAAGTCACTAACCGAAATAAGTGGATCTATTGTTTAGGAAAATACTATTTACTTGTTTAAAGGTTGTACAGGATAAAGTGCGAAAATAACTCTAACAGTTCAAATACTAAGAAATAAGCATACTCAATTAGATTTTTACCAAATAATTTAAGAATATGAATGGGTTATTTCCCTTGGCTTTTAAAATAAAATATATTAAATATATACAAGGATCTCTTCCAGGGTCCCTATTATCGATGTTTTGAGCAATCTGAGTATGCCATAAGGTTTCAAGACAGAAGTTTTACTCACGTGTCAAGTTTCATCAAAATTGATAAAACGATGTCGGAGGAGTTAGCTAACAACTCCACAAACACACTCACAGACAGCGTATATATATGTGCGTGTGTGTATGTCACTACACATTCTTTATTTTCTCTCCTTGTTTCTTTCTGTGGAAGAGCGTAGGCTCGAAACGTTAAAAACTTTTTCACTTCCTGAGTGTTAAACTAATACATCTGTTTGTTGTCTACACCACCTGTCTTCGTCTTTTGTTTGTTTTTTTGTGAATTCTCCCTATATATATATATATATATATACATATATATATATATATATATATATATATATATAACAAACTTTGGTTGTAGAACAAACATCAAATTTAAGGTCATCCCACTAATATATCACATCTCGAACATTTAATCGCATATAAAGAAACATAATGCTTTTTCTATACATAGAATACGGATGCACAAAATCACAGAAGATGAAACAATACTTCATTTAGACAGGCATATAGAAAAAAGTGAGTATAGTCTATCGCATATAAAAAAAATGCTTATACTCCGTTATACATGCACACTGGCATTTCACATCCAGTGAAGCATACTAGCTTCATTCCTTTCAAATCTACGAATGTCTTCAGCTGTCGCAGCCTATGTTTCACTGCCTCATAACATAGCTATTTGCACACAGGCATCATACAGTCTGCCTTTCACTCTGAGGGAGAGGTCCTTTGTTGCCAACAGAGGTAAAAGCTCTCTGAACTTTTGCTCAGCCTATTCTATTCTCACAGCTATGCTCTTAGAGCATCCACCTCCACTACAAACTTGGTCACCTAGATAACAGAAGCTATCTACTATCTCTAACTTACCCCAGTGGCAGTTGAACCTATTTTCTATACATTTTCGGTGTTTATTGTACCTCTACTCTTTACTCTTTTACTTGTTTCAGTCATTTGACTGTGGCCATGCTGGAGCACCGCCTTTAGTCAAGCAAATCAACCCCAGGACTTATTCTTTGTAAGCCTAGTACTTATTCTATCGGTGTCTTTTGCCGAACCACTAAGTTACGGGGACGTAAGTACACCAGCATCGGTTGTCAAGCGATGTTGGGGAGACAAACACAGACACGCAAACATACACACACACACACACACACGCACGCACACACACAAAGTTTATATATATATATACACACACACATACAAAGTTTATATATATATATATATATATATATATATATATATATATATATATATATGCATATATACAACGAGCTTCTTTCAATTTCTGTCTACCAAATCCACTCACAATGCTTTGGTCGGCCCGAGGCTATAGTAGAAGACACTTGCCCAAGGTGCCACGCAGTGGGACTGAACCCAGAACCATGTGGTTGGTAAGCAAGCTATTTACCACACAGCCACTCCTATGCCTGTGCATCTTCCACATAAAAACTATTTTCCCAGTTAACCTTCCTCTGATGTGTAAGTATGTATGTGTGTGTGTATATATATATATATGTACTGCTTGACTGGCCTTCGTAGGATTTTCGAGCGAGATCGTTGCCAGTGCCCTTGGACTGGCTTGTGTGGGTGGCACATAAAAGACACCATTTCGAGCGTGGCCGTTGCCAATATCGCCTGACTGGCCTTCGTGCAGGTGACACGTAAAAGCACCTACTACACTCTCTGAGTGGTTGGCGTTAGGAAGGGCATCCAGCTGTAGAAACTCTGCCAAATTTAGATTGGAGCCTGGTGTTGCCATCTGGTTTCACCAGTCCTCAGTCAAATCGTCCAACCCATGCTAGCATGGAAAGCGGAGGTTAAACGATGATGATGATGATATATATATATATATATGTACATTTGTATATCATATATATTTAATAGAAAAGGAGATGGCAAAAGAATAAATGATTATTTTTTTGAACTTCATGAACTTACAGCTGTTTCTGATATAAGATGCAGTAGATTCATAACTGAGTGCCTCATTAACACTTATAGCTTCATTGGAGCCTCAGGCTGTTCAAGCAATGTTGATTTGATGGAGAATGTGAACTAATGTAGCATACAAACATTTGGTCATTTGGTCACTGTAAAAAAATTATTTGCGCAGGTTCAGCAAGAAACTGCAGAACTGTCTTTCTCAAACTATGAGAGACAATCATCACACACTCACACACACACACACACACACACATGCACACACCCATGCACACACACATGCACACACATTCACATACCCCTCCTTTTATATACACACACATATATTCATACAGAGTTGAAACACTGTTTGATTTATTTTTTCAGTGTACAATTTTCATCATCCCACTACCAAGTATGACATCACCCCTTCCTTCCTTATTCATCTATCACCCCTTCCTTTCTCATTCATAAACACAAGAGTGTTATTATAGCAGATTATCTCAGTAACCATGGGAGCTATGAAAAAAAAGTGACATCACTCCTTTCTTCCTTATTCATCTATCACCCCTTCCTTTCTCATTCATAAACACAAGAGTATTATTATAGTAGATTATCTCAGTAACCCCAGGAACTATGAAAAAATACGAAGCCCAGCATCACCACCGGATCATTCTACACATCTGTAATTTTTCGCATAATTCCATTCAGCTGTTTGACTGTGAATCTCAAGACAAAAAGGAATCACTCATGTCAAATTTATATGTATATATATATATATATATATATATATATATATATATATATATATATATATAACAGTTTAGCTAGGTGTAAAATACACGTAAGGGATATTAAATATTCGAAGAATTTACTGGTTTACATTATCTTTATCAATAACAATGTTAATCCAATAGGTAAATAAAATGAACATACAGTTTATTAATATACAAATATAAAGCAGAAATGGAAAAACAAAACAATAAATTGAACAATTATAAATTCAATTCAATTTAAATATTTTAAACTTGTGTATGTGTATATGCATCTGTGTATACAAACGCATGTGTGTATGTATGCATACATAAAATGATAGGTGTATGTGTGTATATATAAGTATACATAAATATGTGTATACATAAATGTCTGTATTGTATAAATAAATTGGTTAGAGAACGGAATAGTTGTAGATTTAAAGTTATGAATTTACAAAATTTCAGTTAGATTATTTACTTATTTATGATTAAGCTTGTTCTTATATAGTGTCTTTGTAAAGATTTAGAAATTATAAGTATTTTCATTTGATATTTTTCATCAAATATTTAAGAAAATATGTCAATTTGATGAAACATCATTACATATTTAAACGGATTTGATTATTCTTGAAAAACTTCATTTTATTAGTGAAGCAGAAACAGCTGTAATTTATGAGATCTGTCATTTGTTTGTATAAAATATTTAAATTGAATTTATAATTGTTCAATTTATTGTTTTGTTTTTCCATTTCTGATATATATATATATTTGTAAGGGACGACCATGTGAACTCAAAAAAGGAGATATGGTGACGAATGGAAAAACAGAGGACTCCTTTTATTTAAACGTGTCACACGGTCGAACATACAAATATATATCAAAGATGATATACATGATATGTTATGCGACGATAACATAGATGACCAGTAATGAAAGACCACAACCGTATTAGATGAATAACAGAGATATTTATTATAGCGTTAAAGATGTATGTCTGTGTGAGAGTGTGAATGCGACATATAAGAACATAATCAAAGACAGGCCGTCGTACAAAGAAAAGTGTGTATGTGAGTGATACATGTGTGAGTTATTACAGCAGATAGAAAGAGTCAGTAAATGACACGTGAGCAATTATACCAGTTCGTTAGTACACTATAGGAAAAGTTCTGTATGTGAAAGTGAGGAGAGGCTGAGTGTGGCAGTGCTGATCACTAGTTGTGATGTCGTGGCATCGATGCCGGGCCGTGATTCTTGTTATACAGATGTTCGTCGCTGGCTGAGAATTTCTTGTCTGTTTAAGAACTCTTGTCTGTTTATTTACCGTGGTGAAGCTGAGTCACCTAACAGAATCGAAGAGAGAGATGTGCCGCGGAGGTTTGGTGTACATAGAAGGTCGTGTAGACGCTGGTGGAGATTGTTGCTGGTTAGTAGTAATCGTAGAATCGTGTTGGTCATGATGATGATGCTGGATAGTAGTAGTAGACTCTTGTTGCTGATGTGGCGACGGCGGAGGTCATCGTTGGCTGGACGAAGCTGTTGAAGTGGTCGCTGGAACTGCTGCTGCTGTCGTGTGGTACACGGAACAGTTCTCAAAGAGAAACTGGACCGAGACAAATTATTGGGTATGAGTTGATCTATATATAGCGTTAAGAGGGCTCCAAATGCCTTTAGAATTTTACTCTATCACGTGACCTTATTAGGGGCCGTGATTGGTCAGTTTGCGTTCTGGCGGGAAAGGTTCGAAGAAGTTGCCGATTCGAATAATGATCGGTCACGTGATGACAAGGAATGGGTTCTCTACTACGCTCGCATTTATTTATATTTAAATGAGAAGATTGTATGTAATGGCGGGAGGTAGTTTCACTACACTAGCCTCGCACCAGTCGGTTTGTCGAAGACAAACAGACGAAATAAGGAAAAAAAAAATTGTAGTGAAAAAGACTTATAGAACGGTTGGTCTATTACTGGCATTTAGTCACCATTTTTGGAAAAGTTATGTGAACTTTTCACGTTGGGCTGTACAGATCAGAAGGGCTGTATGAACGAATCAACGTCAGGGGTCACCAATTGTAAGGTAAACTGTGTGAACATGCTCGCGTTGGCTGTACAGATCAGAAGAGCTGTATGAACGAATCACGTCGGGGTCACCAATTGTAAGGGACGACCGTGCAAACTCAAAAAAAGGAGAAATGGTGACGAATGGAAAAACAGGACTCCTTTTATTTAAATGTGTCACACGGTCGAACACACAATATTATATCGAATGATGATGATATAGATGATATGTTATGCGACGATAACATAGATGACCAGTAATGAAAGACCACAACCGTATTAGATGAATAACAGAGATATTTATTGTAGCGTTAAAGATGTATGTCTGTGTGTGAGTGTGAATGCGACATATAAGAACATAATCAAAGACAGGCCGTCGTACAAAGAAAAGTGTGTATGTGAGTGATACATGTGTGTATGAGAAATATTACAGCAGAGAAAAAGAGAGTCAATAACACGTGAACAATTATACCAGATCTTGGGTACACAATAATATGAATCTGTATGTGAAGTGAGTTGGCTGAGTTTGGCAGAGCTGATCACTAGTTGTGATGTCGTGGCATCGATGCCGGGCCGTGATTCTTGTTATACAGATGTTCGTCGCTGGCTGAGAATTTCTTGTCTGTTTAAGAACTCTTGTCTGTTTATTTACCGTGGTGAAGCTGAGTCACCTAACAGAATCGAAGAGAGAGATGTGCCGCGGAGGTTTGGTGTACATAGAAGGTCGTGTAGACGCTGGTGGAGATTGTTGCTTGTTAGTAGTAATCGTAGAATCGTGTTGGTCATGATGATGATGCTGGATAGTAGTAGTAGACTCTTGTTGCTGATGTGGCGACGGCGGTGGTCATCGTTGGCTGGACGAAGCTGTTGAAGTGGTCGCTGGAACTGCTGCTGCTGTCGTGTGGTACACGGAATATTTCTCAAAGAGAAACTGGACCGAGACAAATTTGGCCGCCGAGTTAAAGCTATTTATAACAAACTATTGGCTCACCAGATGGTAGAAATATACTCTATCACGTGACCTTATTAGGGGCCGTGATTGGTCAGTTTGCGTTCTGGCGGGAAAGGTTCGAAGAAGTTGCTGATTCGAATAATGATCAGTCACGTGATGACAAGGAATGGGTTCTCTACTACGCTCGCATTTATTTATATTTAAATGAGAAGATTGTATGTAATGGCGATAGTAGTTTGTATCTAATGGCGGGAGGTAGTTTCACTACATATTCCTTGTTTAACACTTTAGCATTTAAACCAATCATATCTGGCTCATATATTCCACTTGTTTTATGTTAAAATTGATGAGACCCAAACTCTCACACCTACCCTACAATGTCATTCTAAAAACATATTAATACACCGTTGAAATCTTGAAGCTAGAAGATAATATATAATTAATTCAAAACAATGGCAATAAATACTGAATGCTAAAGGGTTAATCCAGCTCTAGTAGTAAATGTTGATATTCAGCTATTTTCCATGTTGCATTATATTTCTTTCATCTTGTTAGCTCTATGTGGATATTTTGTAATTCATGAACAACCTCATATGACTTGTGTGACATTAATAAATCATGTTTAAATGTTTGTTTGGTGTTGTTGAATCATTACATGCAGCTCCTGCAAATCAATCAGCAGCTGTCACAACAACACAACCTAGCAACATTGATGCGAGCAAAAAAGCAATGGTAAAGATACTTGCCTAAGATATCATGCCTGCATCTACACACTTAGACAAAGTTATGTACTACCATGTGTTTCCTTGTGTCTCTAAGGCTTTTTAAAACTCTTATTTCAAGCAGTGTAGGTGCTGCTCTACACGCTCAGTCACAATTAGTGAAAATTAGATTTTAGGAGAGTGGGTTATATATCTTTAGATATACACCTAACTTTCCTACATTAAATTGGAAGAGAACTGAACGCAGAAACTCCAAACTGATCAACAACAACAAATATTTATTGTTCGGTGGAAAATAAAACAGCCTCTAATTGTCCAGTTTTAGAGTAGCCTGAAATGTAGATGTACGGTTCTTCGAGCTGGTGTCGTTATAGAGACAACTTGGTTCAACCACACTCAAATGGGAGAGCTTGCTTAGACGTCTTGCTTGGTCGCTGTCTGGCTTGGTAAGAGACAGTCTAATAGCAGGAACGCTTCAATGTTGAAACCCACGCATGCGTGGTTAAGGATTCAGCAATGGCGTCGGCCTTTTGGTGCCAATGTGACGTCACTACAAGATTTTAGCTTTTTAGTTTTATATTGCATATAGCTGCCTTTGTTATTTTATAATTCTTACATTAGCATCTGCCATAGATTCTTATGATAAATATATAAACAGACAGTCAGGATTTAGCCAAACCATTCATAATTGGAGTAGTCACTACTGATGAGTTTGTAATTTTCAAACGAAACTATACTATAGTGATTTTGCTCGCTGTGAGGTGGTTATCTCCCCTGCCAGTATATGAAAATGTGATTCCTTGCGGCTCTGAGGGTTTTTTTTTAACTCTTATTTCTAGCAATGTAGGTGCTACCCTGCACCCTCAGTCACAATTAATAACAACTGAATTTTTCCTTTTGGTTTTATATTGTATATAGCCACTTTCATTATTTTATATGCCGTTGCCAGTACCGCCTGACTGGCCTTCGTGCGGGTGACACGTAAAAGCACCCACTACACTCTCAGAGTGGTTGGCGTTAGGAAGGGCATCCAGCTGTAGAAACTCTGCCAAATCAGATTGGAGCCTGGTGTAGCCATCTGGTTTCACCAGTCCTCAGTCAAATCGGCCAACCCATGCTAGCATGAAAAGCGGATGTTAAACGATGATGATGATGATGATGATAAATGAAGATATTTCCTTCGTTTTGCTGCTTTTCTTTCTACAAAATGAGAAAATACATTGCAGAACAGTAATTTTAATAAGTTGTATCTATTTATCACCTGATGAGACACATCTGCACTGCCTGATGTTCCTGAACCAGTTTTTAAGTGTCCCACCTTTGAGAGCTTAATGTTATATGTGTTGAAACAATTGTTGTGATTAATAATAAAAATTCTTGTATATTCCAACTTCTATCTTTCATTTACCATATATATATATATATATATATATATATATATATATATATATATATATATATATATGTATGTATGTATGTATGTATGTATGGGCTGTGCGTGAGAAGACCCGGCAAGCCAAGTAAGATCGTTGCCAGTGCCCCTGGACTGGTTCTTGTGCGGGTGGCACATGAGATGCACCATTTTGAGCGTGGCCGTTGCCAGTACCGCCTGAC